>NC_063063.1:487500-612500 GCF_018812025.1 Megalobrama amblycephala | reverse complement strand
TTTAAATAATATTTTTAAGTAAATACTCTTTAATTTTGTTTTTATTAAATATTGTATTTAATTATTTTATTATTACTATTATTATTATTAATTTTTTTTAAATACGCTTTAATTAAATACTCTTAACTTGTTTTTTATTATATATATTTATTTTATTATTATTTTAAATATATTTTTAAATACTCAAATTAAACATTTTAATTTTTGTTAATATTATATTTTGTATTTCATTATTATTATTATTATTATTATTATTTAAATACTCTGATAAAATACAATTTTTAATTTTTGTTTTTATTATATATTTTAATTGCTTATTATTGTTATTATTATTTAATTTATAAATAAATTTATATATTTATATAAAATGTATATATTTTAGTTTATTATTATATATTTTTAAAAATTAATAATTATGTTTTATTAATTATTTTATTATTAGTGTTTTAATTATTATATTTTATATTTTTAGTACTTTTACTTTTTATTATACATTGCATTTTATTATTTTTTTTTTTCAAATACTCTAATTAAATTTTTCTACTTTTTACTATTTATTTTATTTAACTATAAAAATATTTATTATTTTTATTATCATATTTTTAAATATTCTTTTTAATTTTTGTTTTTATTATAGATTTTATATAATTATTTTAATATTAGTGTGTTAATTATTTTTATTATATTTTTATTTTTTATGAAATAGTCATTTTATTTTTTGTTTTTAATTATTATTATTATTCAAATACTCTTTAATTACTTTTTTCTACTTTTTAATTATATTTTTTATTATTTCATCATTATATTTTTAAATATATATATATATAATTTTTTTTAATTATTATTATTATTTTTTTATATATATTTTTTTATTTTACAGCCAATCCGATGTGACTAATTCATTGTTAATTTACAGGAATGAAGTGTGGTTAGTCATTAACAAGGCAAAAGGCAATAAATCTAATGATATTAGGGCTGGACGGTATGACAATATTTACCATGTGACTGCAGAAACAGTTTATATCCGTGTAGCTGTCAGTGGGTAGGACTGCTTTATGTGGGCACAGAAGTACGTCTGCTATTTTATAGTGATTTTATCAAGCTTGTCTCATTCTATACATTTTATAATGTTATATTCGCCCATCTCTAACAGATGCAGTATACACTACTCTTCAAAAGAAATGAATACTTCCGTTCAGACCTGCGTGTGGGTCCGTCCTCAGTGATGTACATGACCCGGCCGGGCAGGAACAGGGGTAAGTGAGTGGGGTGGGCGGGCGAGTCGTCAGACGACAGGCTCTGATAGGTGGTTGAGCGCCGCACCAACAGACTCTCCTCGCCGAGCAACGGCTGGTTCAGCTCCTCCTCCCGCCGGTCCTCCATCTCCGTAGGGAAATCATCAGGAGTTCCTCCAAACACCTCGTACCAGCAGCCGCGCATCAATATCTTGTACTGAGAGAGAGAGAGAGAGAGAGAGAGAGAGAGAGAGAGAGAGAGTAATTACTGATGACAGTGAACGCAGCGTAACGTCTCGTTGAGGCTCGGTGGATAATCTTACCTTGGGTTTATTGCAATTTGACACCATTTTTAATAATCTTCTTTTTAAGTCTTCCATGTTTGGAATGCTCAATCTACAGAAACCACACGAACACAGTCGGTTTGAGGAAGTGACATGAAACTGTACTGTACAAATAGAAACGGGCTCTCTAAATATAGCCACACTTTCACATACACAAATGAAATCAAGCTGTGTTTGTGAACATGTGACCAAATCTCACCTGGGTACGAGGTCTTTTCCCAGCACCACCGAGATGATGAACTGCTTAGAGTAATCGGCCAGCGCTTTACTGACGACAGACATTAGATATGATAACTGTTGACTGTGACTCAAAGTTTATATATATATAATGCTGTGTGTCACATTACCTCATCAGGCCCCCTGGTGGAGAGAAGGCGAAGCACTCCAGTGTGGGGTGTGTGCTGCGCAGAAGCACGGCCAGCAGAGACGCTGTTCCCGCTCCCAGACTGTGACCTGTGATGACCAGCTTATACTCCTACACACACACACACACACACACACACACACACGTCAGGAGATCCACTGCAGAACGAGGCTCAGACAGAGAGAACGAAAGCTCTTACAGGTGCGATGTTGAACGCCTGGCTCAAAATCCCATCATTCACCAGTTTCTTGTAGATGTAATTCGCTGCTTGAGAAATGCCCTGTGACACACACAGAGTTCACGTCAGACACGTTCTGATGGACTTTGTACAGGTGTGATGTGAGTGTGGTCACCTTGTGAGCGTAACAGGTTCCTGACACGCCTTCCACCGACAGATTCTCACATTCAGCCGAGAGGTCCGTCAACACGTCCTGCACGACACAAACCGTCAAATACACCTAACACCAGCTGATAGAAAACTAGAGATATTATAACAATAAGAAATAATTATTGTCATGCTATGGATGATAATCAAACAGAACTGTTCATGTCCGTTCGTAGTGCTTTAAACATTTGATTTTAAAAAGTGCTGAACTATTAAATGCTGAAATCGATATTAAGATGAATAAATACTGCAGAAGTATTGTTCATTGTTAGTTGATATGAACTAATGTTAACAAAAAGTGTTCCCAATTAACTTTAAGTGATCAGAAAAGCAACAAAACCAACAATTTTAACAGTGAAATGCATAAATTAATAAACGGATTTGCCTTATATATGCATTTCATTTCTCATCCAAGAAATTATGACTTTGAAGTCAGTATTAAAGCGATAGCTCACCCAAAATTAAAATTCTTTCATCGTTTAAATGTCAAATTACAGGGGAAAATCCATGCATATTTAATAATTAATATTGGCTGATATCAGAAAGCATCATTTATGTCTGTAGCATAAACAGGATTAGAAACTCTTAATTATAAATGTGAGTAAAATTAATATGCCAATCAAGGACCTGGTTTGAAAATCAAATGACTCGACAAGAGCGTGATCAATGAATAGTGCCGTGTGATTCCTGCGCTGCGGGAAAAGTGGACAGAATCGCAGAATCCAGTCATAAACATGGAATCTGTCAAACTGAATAAATCAAAAGTAGGGCTGTACACGTGTTATAAGTTTTATAAATTAAATTAATTAGACATGCATTTTTTTTTTCAATTAATTAGATTAAAAATTTAAATTGCTTGACAGCCTTAATAAAAACTAAAACTGAAATAAAAATAAATTAAACCTAAATAATATTTTTTGTAAATCAATTAACAAAATTACTAACTGTTAAACAATATTTACATGAAAAAAACTGCTATGAAAAAGAAAACAAAACATTTTCTTACAATTTTTCACAAAATAAATAAATATTTTAACTTATTTTTTTGTTTTATTTTATTTATAACAGTTTTATATAAACATAAAACAGATGAAAGTATCAAAAAAAAAATTATGCAATAAATAAAAAAAAAACTCAAATTTAATAAAATCTTTAAAATGCAAATGAAACTGAAAACATGAAATGTGGGAAAAATTAAACAGAATTGAGAAAAAATAAGTATTTCACAGTGTCCTACAAATGTATTTTTTGTTAAACTTTTAATAAATTGTTGCCAACTTGCATAAGTTGATTTTATTAATTAGACATGCTCTTTAATTACTAACATTCAATTTAATGATTAAATCAGAGTCCAGAAAAATAAACAGGAAAAAAAACTGGATCCAGAAAAAATTAATGCAAAAAGTGGAATTATTGGGCTGTTAAGCAATTATTATTAATTTTTAATCTAATTAATTACATGATGTGCCAATTAATTCATCTAATTAATCCACAAAAGATCATTTAAAGTCATTATTGTGTTAAATGAGAAAAGTATTAAATAGACTTTACAAAAAAAAGCTTTAGAAAGAAATATTTGATTTGATTCAATAAACTTTAGGCTTCAAAAGGCCATGATTTTTCTTTTTTCAGAATCTTCATCTGAATTGATATTCATATCTACTTACAAACCAAAACAATTCTTCAAAATATCTTCTTTATGTTATGCAAAAGAAACATTCACACATGTTTAAACATTTTAACAGCGTTAAATCATTTTATTCACGTTAAATCGACAGCCCTGCATAAAGTCACTTCAGGAATGACTGTCCGACCTCAAGAGAGCGATTTGTTTAGGGAAATCACACGTCTGACCATCACACACACACACTGACCTGAAGGTTTGTCAAACTCACCTTGAGCGACAGCGTTCCCCTCACAGCGACGAGCACCGCCTCCCGCTTATGATCCAACGCCACGAAAAACGGGATCTCGTAGATCTACACAGTGAAAGACACAGCCGTAAGCGCTCTGAAGCACGCCGCACACGAGGCGCGAGGCCACGAGACGTCACCTGGTTATGGAAGCTGATGTGGATGAAGTCCCGGTACTGCAGGCCGGTGCTCTGTAAGATGGAGGTGAAGTGGCAGCCGAGGTGATCTCCTCCCACCAGGTCGTACTCCTCGTGACGGCTCCGGCAGCTGAAACACACATCAGTTAGCGTGTTTCTGCGGTGAACGCGGCTAGAGCTGGGAAACCGAGCACCCACCAGTCTCCGCTGAGTTTGCAGACGCCCGTGAGCGGGTTGGAGTAGACGTACAGCGGCCATCCGTACGCAGCTGCTGCAAACCGCATGTAGTGAGCGGCTTTCTCCAGCTCCATCTCCAGATCTTCCCTCTGGGATCACACAGAACACGTCATACTTCACATGCATTCATTACTGAAGTAACAGAATAAAGTGTGGGATTTCTAGGGTTGATTCCCAGTAATGATGCTCAGACTCACTATCGGGGAGGACGGGCTGTGGGTCAGGACCTCGTCAGGGTCTCTGCTGCGCTCCATTTTATCCTGTTCCTGATGCAGAAGAGCCAGACCGGCGGCGATATCACTGGGAACCAGATCCGTGTCCTGGAAACAGGAAAACTTCACTTAATCTCTGCCAGAAACATCACAATATATCAGTATCATTTAGCATATCGGCTGATTTTCTGATACAGTATATTTAATTTTGCATGCTCAGTTCCTCTATTTTCACATATAAATGACCTTCGCCATCTTCTAACAAGCACTTAATCTTCAAAAAAATAATAATACTAGCAAAATCTCAAAATAAAGATAGGTTTTTCATATGCACTTTATAATGTTGCAATGCCTAAATTCACTTGTAGCATTTAAATTCACTGTTTTTAGTTTAGAAATGTAGAAATATATTATAATATCAGCCATGTATCGGTTCTCTCTCAGCCTATATTAACGACAGTATCATCTTATTTAATAAAAATACAACAATTCATTGTTAGCTCCTGTTAAAGGATCAGTTCAGAATTAATATTTCCTGATAATTTACTCTCCCCCATGTCATGCATTAAATAATGTTAACAGATGCAACTTTTGATCTTAGTAAATGTTGAGATCACCATTAAGATTAATAAATGCTGTATTGTTCAGTGTAAGTTCATGTTAACTAATGTCGTTACTAATGTTTAGAAATGAAACCTTTTTGTAAAGTGTTACCAATCCTGGTGCATCTCTAGTCATTTACATATCATTTGCATCAGAACTGGAGATTTATGTGAACAGTGTGACTTTTCAGTGATGTTAAAGAGTTAGTTCACATAAACATGAAAATTCTGTCATTAATTACATGTCGTTCCACACCCTTCATTCATCTTCAGAACACAAATTAAGATATTTTTGATGAAATCCGAGCAATATAATCAACACTTTCAAGGTCCAGAAAGGCACTAAAGACATTGTTAAAACAGTCATGTGACTGCAGTGGATCAACCTTAATGTTATGAAGAGACGAGAATACTTTTTGTGCGCAAAAACAAAACAAAAATAACCACTTTATTCAACAATCTCTTCTGTGTCATTCTCAAACGTTGTTTACGTCCAGCGCTTCCAGGTTCGACTCATTATTGGCCGGCTTCACACGCATGCGTCGTGCTGATCACGTGATCAGCTTTGGCCAATACTGAGCCGGCGTTCGGACGTAAACACGGAAGCTTCACTGCGTCACCTGCGTAAGATAATGACAGAAGAAAGAGATTGTTGAATAAAGTGGTTATTTTTGTTTTGTTTTTGAGCACAGAAAGTATTCTCGTCTCTTCATAACATTAAGGTTGAACCACTGCAGTCACATGACTGTTTTAACGACGTCTTTAGTTCCTTTCTGGACCTTGAAAGTGTCGATTATATTGCTCGGATTTCATCAAAAATATCTTAATTTGTGTTCTGAAGATGAACGACGGTCTTACGGGTGTGGAACGACATGAGGGAGAGTAACTTAGAAACGAACTCTAACCAGGAAGAAGCCGCTGACGAGCTGAGCGATGCTGGAGAAGGCGGCGCGGTGGTTGTCGTCCTGCGGCAGGCAGCAGCAGAGGAGACGCAGCCGGTTCTCCCACACCCGCGAGGCCACCGTGTGCGCGGTGTAGAAGAGCTGAGACGACTCGCTGCTCTCCAGATCCCTCACGCCCACCTGACCGTCCAGCAGAGCGCTCGGCCGCTGGCTGCCCAGAGGGTCAAACACGATCACCACGCCCACCACCATCGACAGAAGGATGATCCAGCTGAGGACGCCAACAGACACAAATCTTTTGTCACATTATAAATGTCATTTTTGATCAATTTAAAAGCATTAATATACATATTTTTTCCCGCACCTGGAAACCACCGCCCCAATCACAGCCCCGACCTCTGCCGGCTTGCATCCCGTGCTGTTGTCGGACACCCAGACGGCCCCCAGACACGCCCACACCAGCTCGGGGGCGTACAGGACGGCCCGCGCATACACCAGGACCGGCATCGAGCGCCGAGGACCTGGATTCATGATGGTTCCTAAACGAATCACAGCAGCGTTATTACACTGACGAAACCATCCCAGATATCACTTATGCGTCCGGTTCGGGAAAGACGCGTACCTTGAGCGCTGACGTACACGATGGCGCATAACGTGAGGATGATGACAGCCAGCAGCACGAGAAGAACTACAAGGTAATTATGCAAATACGCTCCACCTTGACAGTCGAATCGTCCCTTATGGTTAATGTACAGAAATAAGGTCCCGACCCACCTGAGAGACAAAACAACGGCATGACGAGAGCTTTCAGAAAATAAAAACACTACCTTATGTTAGTATTGCCATGGAATAGTGGATAATTAATATGGTAATACCATGATTATGAGTATGTAGTGACGAATACCGTGGTAATTACACTGTTAGAGAGTTTTTTTTTAAATGCCATCCCACAAACAGGGAACGTTAATATTCCATTATTTACTCGCCCTAAATCCATCCGAGGTGTATATGACTCTCTTCTTTTAGACGAACACAATCTGAGATATATTAAAAATATTTTGGCTCTTCCAAGCTTTATAATGGGAGTGAATGGGGGCCGAGATTTTGAACCCAAAAAAAGTGCATCAATCCATACAACTCCAGAGGGTTAAAGGGTTAGTTCACCCTAAAATGAAAATTCTGTCATTAATTACTCACCCTCATGTCGTTCCACACCCGTAAGACCTTCGTTCATCTTCAGAACACAAATTAAGATATTTTTGATGAAATCCGATGGCTCCTGCATAGCCAGCAATGACATTTCCTCTCTCAAGATCCATTAATGTACTAAAAACATATTTAAATCAGTTCATGTGAGTACAGTGGTTCTATATTAATATTATAAAGCCACGAGAATATTTGCGAGAATATGAGTGCCAAAAAAAACAAAATAACGACTTATATAGTGATGGCCGATTTCTAAACACTGCTTCAGGAAGCTTCGGAGCGTTATGAATCTTTTGTGTCGAATCATGATTCGGATCGCGTGTCAAACTGCTGAAATCACGTGACTTTGTCGCTCCGAAGCGCTGATTTGATTCGTAACGCTCCGAAGCTTCCTGAAGCAGTGTTTTGAAATCGGCCATCACTATATAAGTCGTTATTTTGTTTTTTTGGCGCACCAAAAATATAATATTAATATTGAACCACTGTACTCACATGAACTGATTTAAATATGTTTTTAGTACATTAATGGATCTTGAGAGAGGAAATGTCATCTATGCAGGCCTCACTGAGCCATCGGATTTCATCAAAAATATCTTATTTTGTGTTCTTACAGGTGTGGAACGACATGAGGGTGAGTGATTAATGACATTATTTTAATTTTTGGGTGAACTAACCCTTTAATAAAGGCCTTCTGGAGTGAAGCAATGGGTTTTTGTAAGAAAAATATCTATATTTAAAACTTTATAAACTAATAACTGGCTTCCAGCGACAGCTGCACATGAGTCAAGTTCTGGCAGAAGAGTTTCCTCTATCCCAACACATGATGCAATGAAGAACGTTGAGAAAAACCCATTGCTTCACTTCAGAAGGTCTGTATTAACCCTCTGGAGTCGTATGTATTATTTTTATGATGGATGGATGCGCTCTTCAAAATCTCGGCCCCCATTCACTCCCATTATAAAGCTTGGAAAAGCCAGAATATTTTTAATATATCTCAGATTGTGTTCATCTGACAGAAGAGAGTCTTAGAGAGATTTAGTGTGAGTAAATCATGGGATAATTTTCATTTTTGTGTGAACTATCCCTTTAAATAGTTAGTAATGTGTTCAAAACGTTATACCTGAATATTTCTGGACGTTCAAGACGTCATTTTATAAAATATTATAACTGAGTTATACATACATTCAATTTGATCATTTTGCAAACATTATTTTGAAAACCTGAGCACAAAAACAATATTTACACATCGTTCGTGGAACGTATTTACGAATGTATTTATAATCAGTCATTCAGTATCGTGTTCCCGGCGTTACACAGCTCCTGCTCGTGTGGAAAGCACAATAACAGAAGCGAGTGACAGTCTCTCACCACACAGCTCTGATCAGTAACTCGAAGGCGGCAGGAAACACGAGATCATCGCTGGCGATCCGCCACCGGCGCCCGAACACCACCATCCCGGGCATCCTGACGCTGATTCCCCTCAATCCTGCCCTTCTGTCGCGATCATGAGAGTGGGACACCGAGCATCACACGATCACATCGCTCTGCCCGCCTGTAATCGCAATCCGGATCGTCATATGACGGATATTACAACATAGTGATAAACGCCTCGCTCGCTGACGCGTCTGCACTGCAGCGGTTTGTTTTCCTTTTCTGTGCAGCAGCCAAATGTGTCCGTCAGATGAAGTTCCGCCAGCAAAATTGTTCCGACTCAGGTCAAAACAGCGATTCTTTGCGTTATAATAAAGAAATATGCGCTATATAATCTAAAGTAATGTAAAGTTTTTAATGATTAAATTAGCAATATTTACAATAATAACGTAACTCACCTTTAGGGATGCGCAACGAGTAATCGCGATTAATCGTTTGCAAAATAAAAGTCTGTTTACGTAATATATGTGTGTTCTGTGTATAATAATTATGCATATATAAATACACACACACATGTATAAATGTAAGAAATATATGCATGTTTAAATAAATATATATTTATATATTTTATATTACATATATTATATATAAATCTAACATTTTTCTTAAATATATAAATACAGACACATGTATAAATTTAAGAAATATATGCATGTTTATATAAATATATATATTTATTTAAACATGCATATATTTCTTAAATTTATACATGTATGTGTGTGTATTTATATATACATAATTATTATACACAAAACACACATATTACGTAAACACAGACTTTTATTTTGCAAGCGATTAATCGATGCACATCCCTACTCACCTTCCGCCTCTTTACTCAAATCGTCGGTTCTAATCGGAGGAGATTCTCGGTTCAATGGTTGATTCATTAAAATGATCCGAATCGAAAGAACGATTTCTTCACAAGATTCTTGCTTTGGTATTTAGAAGGTTCTGGATTTTCGTGTTGATGATGATGAAGATGTGACGCTAAATATACGTGGCTTTATGAGTCAAAACAAAATGGCATTAAATGTTCAAAACAAGCATCGTTTCCCATTAAATCTTTATTCGAGGTTGTGGCATCAGTTAAAAACAATCCTAACACCTGTTTTTAAAATAAAGTGGTTATTAGTGAGATAAAAAGGCGTGTATTTAAAGTCTGCTCCATAAAATATCTTAAAGATCATAAATAAAATGAACACCTTTTAGGCAATAGTGGTCAAAACTGTTGAAAAGTGATTCCGAATATTTATCCAAATATTAATCAGTTTCAATCAAACTGTAGGTGAATCTTCAGAGGAATGATTTTGAAATAAACAGCATAATAATCTTTAAGAACATTTGTACGGTTTATTTTTTGGTTCTTTCAGAAGCCGTTTACAGTGATGAAGGCAGTGTGGATCCAGACAGTGGCGTTCCCAAATACAAATCTTCCAAACATCGAGATTGTGCCATTTGATCCGAATTAGACGAGCGGTTTGGGAACCTGTAGATTACGACTGACCTTCGTGAACAAAGGATTATTGCATTAAGAAATCCAGCGGTTTTTCCATTCAATTTTATCCTTACGGAGCAACAAATACTCCCTTAATCTTCTTGAAAACATGTACATTTAATAATCAGATTGAAGATACGCTTACAAACAAAATCAATATTCATCATAAGAATCAGTCCCTGCCCGATGAGGCAGCGTCAGCTCGCTTCTGGTGCCGTCGGTCGAATCATAGTACGCCTTTCGTGTAGAAAACTTTCTTTTATACAGAATAATAAAAAGGGTAAGACAAGATGCATAAAACAGGAATCCGGAAAGCCGCGGTCCGGCCTGGGCTTGAGTCCCGAGCACCTGACGTGACCAGGACCGGACGTCTCTCGCACTCCGTCTCAGGCATCTCTCTCGTCCTCCGCGGCCCTCCACGCGCTGCTCCTGTCCTCGGCCCTTACGCTGGGAGACTCAGCTTCTTTCCTTTCAACACTGAACAAATCACATTAAAAACAAGATTGATTAAGATCATTCTCCTCATATTCTCCATTGTTCAGCTCCTCTCTAGTGAGATTTCACTTCTTTAACTGTAGTTAGTGTGTAATGTTGCTGTTTGATCATAAACAACATCTGTGAAGATATGACGCTCAAAGTTCAATACAAAGGAGATATTTTCTTTTACAGAAATCACTTTTAACCCTTAAAGATCTAGAGCATTTTTGGGGCTCGCCTGCACTTTCCCATTCTGGCCGTCAGCATCAAGAGCCGTATATCATTTTAAACAGGACAACTTGAAGTTTCAGTTTAGCTCATTTAAAGTGCCAATTTGACATATTTTGTTGTCTGAGAATGGATAAAATTTGCAAAATTTCAAATAAAACGCCAGCAAAAATCTAGTGTTTTTCACTGTAAACCTCAGGAAGTTTGATTTTTTTCATTTAAAAAGTTATATTTGGATGTTTTAAACTTTCAGATGAAATTTTGTCTAAATGTAACAATCTCTAAGCAAGTTTGTTACAATGTTACTCTAGATAAAACTACAATATTACTCTTTAGGGATAAACAGGTGTGCTTTATTTATTGATCATGTGTGTCCGAAAAAGACTACACTGCAAAAAATGCTGTTCTTACTTAGAGTTTTTGTCTTGTTTCTAGTCAAATTATTTTAAAGTTCTTAAATCAAGAAGCATTTTCTTGGCAAGTACAAATTATTTTCTTGTTTTCAGGAAAAATAAATAAAATTAAGCACGTTTTTAAAACAAGCAAAATAATCTTAGTCCAAACTGAAAACAAGATTATATAGCTTATTCTTGGTTTGAAATAAGATTATTTTGCTTACCCCATTGGCAGATTATTTTGCTTGTTTTAAGGAAAAACTTACTTAATTTTGACTTATTTTTCCTGAAAACAAGAAAATAATTTTTACTTGTCAAGAAAATGCTTCTTGATTTAAGAATTAAGATATTTTGACTAGAAACAAGACAAAAACTCAAAGTAAGAACAGCATTTTTTGCAGTGTAGGGAGTAAAATAAATACAAAAGAAATGATATACAACACAACACTAAAGCAAAAGTGACTTATTAGAGAAATATATTTTCAATCTGAACATGAATAAAAACAAATAGTGTTGCAAGTAATGAAAACAATTGTCTTGTGCATCGAAAATAAAAACAATGAAACAAAATACACATAAAATGAGAGAAAAACTCCGGTTTGAACAATGTAAGGCTGAACACTTTCGTCATTTTGGCTGCGTGAGATTCTCCAGCTTTGTTGTTGTTGAGCTGTTAAAGCTCCGCCCTCTTCTGGAAAGGGGAGCTCATTTGCATTTAAAGGGACACACACAAAAACGGCGTGTTTTTGCTCATATATAGCTGCAACGACAGCGATTCTCAGCCTTCTTTACTCCAATGAAACACTCAAATACGATATTTAATATTTGGCGAAAGAGATTCACACAAGAAGCGAATCGCTAGTTCAAACCCTTCACACACTAAACCGAGGGTTTTTAAAGCAGAAATCCTAAAAAACACTCACCTTTTGTTACGTATAGATAAAAGAAGTCACAGTAGAGGATTGTCTGGACGACGCCGGCGACGATGGCGATCATGTCGAAGAAGCCTTCGAAGTAGAAGCGCCAGATCCAGTTGATGAGATACAGGGCGCGGTACAGGCCGAGGAAGAACAGGTAGTGTGTGGTGATGGTCTCGGCTTCTCCCGTCTTGCTGATCATGAACAGCTGAGGGAGGATGGCCACCGACTCCAGATAGATGGAAAACGTCCACAGGATCTAGAGGGAAGAGATGACGGCAGCGTGAGCTTCAGCACTGAATGCATGCATGTGTGTTCGTGCTCCGGCTCACCTCCAGAGGAGAGAAGTCGTGGTTGACGAGGAACGCCAGGCCGCCGACAGGCACCACCAGGAACTCCACCCGGAACGTGTCGTGGTTGCCGTCATACGTGGCCTTGAACTTGACGTATATCAGGTAAACCGTGGCATAGGCACAGGCGATATAGATGACCTACACGGGGAACAGGCAACAAAACAACGTTACAAGAAACGTCCCGGTGCTCTATGGGCATCTCAGACAGAAATGTTAGGAATTTTTACTTTTTTGTACTACATTGGAATGGTACAAAACTGAGCGACTTTTGTGGCGTTTTCAATATGAACACTCAAAAATCTATCTATCTATCTATCTATCTATCTATCTATCTATCTATCTATCTATCTATCTATCTATCTATCATATACCTAATAAAATTAAGTAATTATGTCTGAAATTACTCTTATAAGCAACTGGGGAATATAAGGCTGATTTGCATTTTTATGTCACATTAAAGTCCTTACATTTTATTTTAATAAATAGACTGTTACTCTATTTTTAATTTAAACACTGAAATTAAATTATTAAATAATATGATTTTGTGATATTTTGAATTTGAATATTTTAGTATGTTTTTGTAACATTTATTTATTATATATATAAATTAATATGCATAACTTTGGAGTGAATATTGTCTAGTACCATGATTAAATTATTATTAAAATTACTGGAATTAAATAATATGATTATTTTCTAATTTCTTACTATATAATATTTTTGCAATATTTTTTATTTTTATATACAAATTAATATGCATACTTTTGAGGTGAATATTGTCTAATACCACAATTAAATTATTATTAAATTACTGAAATTAAATTATTAAGTAATATGATTTTTTTCTAATATATTTATTACATATTATATTTGTGTAATATTTATATTTTTATTTTATAAATTAATATGCATAATTTTGAGGTGAATATTGTCTAGTACCATGATTAAATTATTATTAAATTATTGAAATTAAAGTATTAAAATATTATGATTTTCTAATATTTTTATTATATTTTTGTAATATTTATTATTTTGTATATAAATTAATATGCATAATTTTGAGGTGAACATTGTCTAATACCACAATTAAATTATTATTAAAATACTGGAATTAAATGATTAAATAATATAAAATATATTATAATATATATTATATTTGTGTAATATTTATTATATTTTTATTTTATATATAAATTAATATGCATAATTTTGAGGTGAACCATGGTTATATATACACACACACACATATATTATATATATGAAATATATTATAATATGTTGGGTGTGTTTTGAGGATCACAGAGGGTTTCAGGAGTCACTTCACTGGCTGATATTCAGTAATAATCACACCAGTACAGCTCAAATCTGCCTGAATGGAGACACACTGACATGTCCAAAACCGTCTGACAAGATTATGTTTCAGTGACATCGACAATAACAATCTTCAACTCAGATCCTGCTCGTTTTTCAGGCTGGTGGAGTTGATGCACATCCCAATCCTCAAACTCTGATTGGCTTTGAACTGTTTCCACATTCATTCCACGAGCTTTCTGTTACAGCTACACTGAGAACATGTGGAAGGATGAACTTCAGTCTGTTCACATTCACCTTCATGATGGAGTTGTAGAAGGAGATGAAGGCGGTGAGAAGGTCCAGGTAGCGTGTGGTGAACACCAAGGCAAAGAGAATCTGACTCTTCCCAGATATCCCTGAAAAACAACAACATGCATTTCAGCACAGTTTGGTCTCATTCACCCCCGGATCACTGCTGTGACACACTAAAGCATGCATGAACTCACGAAACAACATTACACTGACTGTCCATGAAGATGAATATTATTCTAATGAGATCCTGCTGCCACGTCACAGGTCAGAGGCTCAGAATGAATGAATGAAGTCAGAGATTATCTGCAGCCTGATAACAGACTGTGAGAAACTCCAGAGTCAATAACGCTGAGTTTGTTCAAATCACCAGATTCGACTCGATCTGAAACCGAACTAGGAACTAGATCTGAGTAATGCAACTCACACCCGAGCGTGAAAACATTACATTAAACACAAAACACACACACACACACTTCAGTCCTCTTCACACAAATGAGGTCTAGAGTTTATAACTCAGAAGAACTGCAATATAGAAACAAATGAGAAGCGAATCTGAAGTTCCCACTGGATGTGAATCACTGCACTCACCTGCACACGACCTGCTCTTCCAGATCTTCAGCAGGAGGATGATGATGGCTGCTAAATGGGACAGATCCCCCGTCAGTCTGAAGATGTTCATGTTTCTTTGGATCGGGTGGATGAGTTGGGTCGCTTCGAGTGCTGATCTTCTTCCCTTCAGCGATATAAACACGGCTTCCCCGACTGAAAGATGGCGAGAGCAGCGCGACGTGGCCCGGAGACGTGGCCAACACTGTGCGCTCCTGCGCCTGACAGCGGGTTGGCTGAGCGCAGATGATGCTGGAGACCAGCGTTGAGAGGAAAAGATCTAAATGTGTGGATTGCGCATGCGGGGCCTTCCTCTAGGGGGCGCGGTGAGGCCCCGAGAACAGAGCCGCGCTCCACTGACTGAGCACTTCTGTACAGTAAAGGAATGTGACGCTTAAATGTAAATTAGCATAACAAACATATACGAAAATAAAACCCTTAGCTGGTTATCTCAGGCGATTGTGATTGGGCCATCATCACCAGAGCGGAGAAAAGTAACTAGTGACACGTGACCCCAGGAGACCTGTGACTTTCCCTTCCTCTCGTTTTGCTATTTCTGTGAAGTTGTGGCCTGGGAAGGGTGTGAAGTTTGCTGGATCCTGTTCATGAGGATCTGTGGAGTTTAGAATCCAACTAACACACCTAAACCATGTCATCATCACTGACATTATAGTGACAAAACAGTGTAATTCAAGAAATAAAGAGAAATAAAGTCGGACTTGTGAGAAATAAAATCGGAATTGTAAGAAATAAAGTCGGAATTACATCACTGACATTATAGTGACAAAATTGTGTAATTCAAGAAATAAAGAGAAATAAAGTCAGAATTGTGAGAAATAAAGTCGAAATTGCAAAATATAGCGTCAGAATTACAAGAAATAGTCGGAATTGCAAGAAATAAAGTCGGAATTACATCACTGACATTATAGTGACAAAATTGTGTAATTCAAGAAATAAAGAGAAATAAAGTCAGAATTGTGAGAAATAAAGTCGGAATCGCAAAATATAGCATCAGAATTACAAGAAATAGTCGGAATTACAAGAAATCAATAGAATTGCAATAAATAAATTCATATTTGCAAGAAATAATGTCGGAATTGCAAGAAATAAACTTAAAATTTCTAGAAATAAAGTCAGAATTGCAGGAAATCAACTCATATTTGAAAGAAATAAAGTTGGAATTGTGAGAAATAAAGTCAGAATTACGAGAAATAAAGTCAGAATTGTGAGAAATAAAGTCAGAATTACGAGAAATAAAGTCAGAATTGCGAGAAATAAAAGTCTGAATTATGAGAAATAAAGTCAGAATTACAAGAAATAGTCAGAATTGTGAGAAATAAAGTCAGAATTAAAAGAAATAGCCGGAATTGCGAGAAATAAAGTAAGAATTGTGAGAAATAAAGTCAGAATTACAAGAAATAAAGTCAGAATTGCAAGAAATAAAGTCGGAATTGTGAGAAATAAAGTCAGAATTACGAGAAATAAAGTCAGAATTGCGAGAAATAAAAGTCTGAATTATGAGAAATAAAGTCAGAATTACAAGAAATAGCCGGAATTGCGAGAAATAAAGTAAGAATTGTGAGAAATAAAGTCAGAATTACAAGAAATAAAGTCAGAATTGCAAGAAATAAAGTCGGAATTGTGAGAAATAAAGTCAGAATTACGAGAAATAAAGTCAGAATTGCGAGAAATAAAAGTCTGAATTATGAGAAATAAAGTCAGAATTACAAGAAATAGTCAGAATTGTGAGAAATAAAGTCAGAATTAAAAGAAATAGCCGGAATTGCGAGAAATAAAGTAAGAATTGTGAGAAATAAAGTCAAAATTACAAGAAATAGTCGGAATTACAAGAAATAAAGTCAGAATTGCGAGGAATAAAAGTCTGAATTATGATAAATAAAGTCAGAATTACAAGAAATAGTCGGAATTGCGAGGAATAAAAGTCTGAATTGTGAGAAATAAAGTCAGAATTACAAGAAATAGTCGGAATTGCGAGAAATAAAGTCGGAATTGTGAGAAATAAAGTCAGAATTACAAGAAATAGTCGGAATTGCGAGAAATAAAGTCGGAATTGTGAGAAATAAAGTCAGAATTACAAGAAATAGTCTGAATTGCGAGAAATAAAGTCGGAATTGTGAGAAATAAAGTCAGAATTACAAGAAATAGTCAGAATTGCGAGAAATAAAGTCGGAATTGTGAGAAATAAAGTCAGAATTGTGAGAAATAAAGTCAGAATTAAAAGAAATCTTTGGAATTGCAAGAAATAAAGTCGGAATTGTGTGAAATAAAGTCGGAATTGTGAGAAATAAAGTCGGAATTGTGAGAAATAAAGTCGTCAGAATTGTGAGAAATAAAGTCGGAATTGTGAGAAATAAAGTCAGAATTACAAGAAATAGTCGGAATTACAAGAAATAAAGTCAGAATTGTGAGGAATAAAGTCGGAATTGTGAGAAATAAAGTCAGAATTACAAGAAATAGTCAGAATTGCGAGGAATAAAAGTCTGAATTATGAGAAATAAAGTCAGAATTACAAGAAATAGTCGGAATTGCGAGAAATAAAGTCGGAATTGTGAGAAATAAAGTCAGAATTACAAGAAATAGTCGGAATTGCGAGAAATAAAGTCGGAATTGTGAGAAATAAAGTCAGAATTACAAGAAATAGTCGAGAAATAAAGTCGGAATTGTGAGAAATAAAGTCGGAATTGTGAGAAATAAAGTCAGAATTGTGAGAAATAAAGTCAGAATTACAAGAAATCGTCAGGAATTGCAAGAAATAAAGTCGGAATTGTGTGAAATAAAGTCAGAATTGTGAGAAATAAAGTCGTAATTGTGAGAAATAAAGTCAGAATTACAAGAAATAGTCGGAATTGCGAGAAATAAAGTCAGAATTACAAGAAATAGTCGGAATTGTGAGAAATAAAGTCAGAATTAAAAGAAATAGTCGGAATTGCGAGAAATAAAGTCGGAATTGTGAGAAATAAAGTCAGAATTACAAGAAATAGTCTGAATTGTGAAATAAAGTCGGAATTGTGAGAAATAAAGTCGGAATTGTGAGAAATAAAGTCGTCAGAATTGTGAGAAATAAAGTCGGAATTGTGAGAAATAAAGTCAGAATTGTGAGAAATAAAGTCAGAATTGTGAGAAATAAAGTCAGAATTACAAGAAATAGTCTGAATTGCGAGAAATAAAGTTGGAATTGTGAGAAATAAAGTCAGAATTACAAGAAATAGTCTGAATTGCGAGAAATAAAGTTGGAATTGTGTGAACGGTCATCAGTATCGTAAATCCTCCAATGTTTTTTATATTTAATTTTTAAAACATGTATGTATATTTATAACACTATACTTAGTATTATATTACAGTTGCATCAAATTACAAAAAAAAAAGAAGTTAACACTGCTGTGACTGCCGTCATCAATCGCTCTCTATTTTTTTCTGCTATAAAGGTTTACCCAACTATGACGACTTCCGCTTCTGAGAAACCCAGAAACATGAAAAGGGTCTATCGTTTACAGAATTAATAAAGTAAATACATTCTGTCTTTACATTTATGATGTGCAAATGTCAGGACGAATGGGTTGATGTGCTCCTCTGTCACTGTTTTTGTTTGTAATTCAGTTGTTTTTATAAATGTATTCTTAGTGGGAAAGTTTCAAATTCGAGCACGGACCATTTAGCATTTTAACATTTCAAGGAAAATCTAAATAACCAATTACAAAGGTTCAAGTTTTCCTAACATATTATTTGACAGCAGAATCAGGTCTCTGTGTACATGGTTTTATTTGAGCTTTATCTTATTAACATCATAAACGAAACTGAGCTGCACTGATTGACTCGAGCACAAAATTCTGCTTGCCTCAAAAGAAATGATGACTGAAATCCAAACACTGAGAGCAAAAGTAGATTTATTGCACAGTAAACTTAAAATCAACGTCAGGAGAATGTAAGCACCAAACACTTGATTTACAACATGAAAAATATGTCTACAAACCTAAACCTGTAATTAACTATTAATAACTACATAAACTTGTTTAGACACTTGTGCACTTCAAAACAGACATAATTTCACTTAATATTGTAAATTCATTAAGAAAAAAAAGTCTTGCATTGGTCCTAAGATGTTCAGAGAACTTGTACGTCACATGAGAGGTTCAGTTAATGACGATACAAACACAGAACATGAGGGGAGGCACAGTCTGAGATCTGGAGTTTAACACCTCAATATTCACAAAACTAATATGTTCTATTAGATATGATCTTTTGCTTTTCTTAAATACCTCACACCAACTGTACTCCACCTGTAGCACAATTACAGTTCAGCCCATTAGTTGGAATAAAATATCATTTGTTTCTCAAAGTTTTTATTTTCCTGAGATGTAACAGACGAGAAACTAAGCCATTTCATTTTAGCTTCGGCCCAGAATAACTGCGTTTCAGAACAGAGGATTGATGTCGGGTCTTCATTCATTCCCGAGGTTTTAACACGAACACGGCGTCGTCCAGAACGTAGTAATCCTTGTACATGTCTCCCTCGCACAGGTATGGCAGGCGTGTGACGGCCTCCAGCTCAAAGCCCATCTTCAGGAACACGTCTGCGCTCAGGTACGTCACCTGCTCTTCCCACGTCTTGCCCTCCACCTTGATGTGTTCCTTGGGTCGCACCCAGCTCCCACCTTAAAGGTAAAGTGCAGTTAGCAGGTCACCATCACAAATTATACTAGGATTACACCACACCTCGAGACATTGCTCAGATGTTTCATTTTAAGACTTTGTCAGGTTTTTGTTCTT
The DNA here is from genome assembly GCF_018812025.1 of Megalobrama amblycephala. Taxonomy (NCBI): domain Eukaryota; kingdom Metazoa; phylum Chordata; class Actinopteri; order Cypriniformes; family Xenocyprididae; genus Megalobrama; species Megalobrama amblycephala. The sequence continues at coordinate 592,668 of NC_063063.1, read as the reverse complement.
AAAACACTCGTGTGTAGGACTAATTTGTCAAGCATCTGATTCCTTGGAATTGGGAGAGAGTCAGAATGGCGAGGGAAAAAAGTTGGAATTCTGAGAAATAAACTCAAAATTGTGAGAAATAAAGTCAGAATTACAGTCAGAATTACAAGAAATTAAGTAAGAATTACAGTCAGAATTACAAGTAATAAATAAAGTCAGAAATAAACAGAATTATAAGAAATAATGTCAGAAATAAACTCAGAATTACAAGAAAAAAGTCAGAATTACAAGAAATAAAGCCTGAATTGTGAGAAATAAAGTCAATTACAAGAAACAAAGTCTAAATTTATGAGAAATACAGTCGGAATTGTGAGAAATAAAGCCAGAATTACAAGAAATAAAGTCTAAATTTGTGATAAAGCTGGAATTGCAAGAAATAAAGTTAGAATTGTGAGAAATAAAGCCAGAATTACAGTCAGAATTACAAGAAATAAAGTAAGACTTACAGTCAGAATTATGAGAAATAAAGTCGGAATTACAAGAAAAAAACGTCAGAATTACAAGACAAAGTCGGAATTGTGGGAAAGTCGGAATTGTGGGAAATAAAGTCAGAATTACGAGTAATAAATAAAGTCAGAAATAAACAGAATTACAAGAAATAAAGTCAGAATTACGAGAAATAAAGTCAGAAATAAACTCAGAATTACAAGACAAAGTCAGAATTGCGGGAAAGTCGGAATTCTAAGAAATAAAGTCGGAATTACGAGTAATAAAGTCAGAAATAAACTCAGAATTACAAGAAAAAAGTCAGAATTACAAGAAATAAAGCCTGAACTGTGAGAAATAAAGTCAATTACAAGAAACAAAGTCTAAATTTATGAGAAATACAGTCAGAATTGTGAGAAAAAGTCAGAATTACAAGAAATAAAGTCAGAATTACAAGAAAAAAGTCAGAATTACAAGAGAAAGTCAGAATTACAAGAAATAAAGCCAGAATTACAAGAAATAAAGTCTAAATTTGTGATAAAGCTGGAATTGCAAGAAATAAAGTTAGAATTGTGAGAAATAAAGCCAGAATTACAGTCAGAATTACAAGAAATAAAGTAAGACTTACAGTCAGAATTATGAGAAATAAAGTCGGAATTACAAGACAAAGTCAGAATTGCGGGAAAGTCGGAATTCTAAGAAATAAAGTCGGAATTACGAGTAATAAAGTCAGAAATAAACTCAGAATTACAAGAAAAAAGTCAGAATTACAAGAAATAAAGCCTGAACTGTGAGAAATAAAGTCAATTACAAGAAACAAAGTCTAAATTTATGAGAAATACAGTCGGAATTACAAGGAACAAAGTCAGAATTACAAGAGAAAGTCAGAATTACAAGAAATAAATTCTGAATTGCGAAAAATAAAGCCAGAATTGTGAAAAATAAAGTCTGAATTACAAGAAATAAAGTCAGAATCACAAGAAATAAAGTCAGAAGAATTACAAGAAATAAAGACCAAATTACAAGACAAAGTCAGAATTGCGAGAAATAAATTTGGAATTACAAGAAATAACCAAACTAAAGTCAGCATGAAACAGAAGTGTTGTCCATAGTGTTTTCTTCAATACTGTGACATATGTTGAAGAGAAACGGCTTCTGGAACAATCCATAAAAATATGATTTGATTTGACAAATTCAGAGCATGTCCTCTCAGGTAATGAGATTTTACCTTTGTAAGCGAGTTGTAGAGATAATGCACCTACTAGCAGACACTCATGAATTGATCAGTAGTTCTGGTTTCAACGATCATCTTACCCGTCTCCACATACGGCTGAAAAGGCAAAACAGCGGCTAAGACGAGCCGTCCCGTTTCTGGCACCAGGGATTTCTTAATGTCTTGCAGCAGCTGAAGAGGCTCGTCGCAGCGGTCCAGCAGGTTCAGGCAGCTGATCAGGTCGTACTGGAAGCCCGTTCTGTGCCATTCATCGATTCCCAACAAGCTGGAGATTCAAAGCACAGACTCACGTTCACCTCAATGCATGAATAACGTGCAGCGCATCATCATTTGGAGGCCGTCTTTACCTGTAATTCTTCCTTTGTAGGTGCCATTTCATGGGCGTGGAGACCTCTGTGGCGTACACCTCTTTAAAGTGACAGCCCATCACTTCTGTGACGCCTCCATCACCGGCTCCCAGATCCAGCATCCGCCGTCCTTTCCATTCGGGCCCGATCTGGAGGAGACGCCGGAACTGCTCATTGGAAAAGACGAACATGGAGCCGCGGCCCAGAAAGCTGTGGACCGACAGGACAGGATCAGATCACGGAGCACTGGTCAGAACAAGCTCTGAAGAGAATCAGGGACGGTTACCCGTTGATTGAGGTTCGAGAAACGACGGGGCTGAGGATGGTGGAGAAGAGCGAATGGTAAAGCTGCGTGAAAAGCCAGCTGGATTTCTCCTCGCTCTTCCGGAGGAACGCCTGCGTCTCCGCGTCCAGGTGGCTCTGAACAAACACGGAGCGAACTCGTTCTCCCAGCAGGTCTGGACAGCAGTGGTACCACTGTGAAGACATTTACACTGAGACTTTAAAATAACTTTAGACAAACATAAATAGTGATGAATGCCAAAATATTAAACATCACAGATGTAGATTTACTGAGTAATCCATTATTTTGTAGATGAGGGTCAAAATGAAAATTTTCACCTGAGATTTGGAGCCAAATTAGAGGAGTGTAAAATGACTTTATAAAGATGGCAGCATCATTATTTTATTTTCACACAGAGATTGGTAGATCTATTAGTGAAATCTGTTGACTTTATCAATCTGTGTTTCATTATATGCCAACAGTGACTGTTCAAACATGGGGAAAAAGCACTTCTTGTGTTTTTTTTCCTCAAGTTTTCATGTCTGTAACTCAAGAAGTGCTAAAGATATCTTAATACCCTTTTAGATTCTGGTTCTGAACAAACTTTTCTTTTGGTTTCTTCATTTTAAAGGCCCTCGATGGTTCAGTCCCAGAGATATGGAGATCTTAATGCGGCTCCATGAGTAAACTGGTGAATTGTGCACATTTTCAGTTTTCAAAAACCAAATGTGGGTCACTTTGCACACAGATAATACCTTTTTCTTTTAAAAAAGAATATCTAAAGAACAAATAATATTGAAACTAGAAATGCGTCTCGTGTTTTTCAGTGGATTTTTGGTACTCGGAGAGTTATGTTTTATGCAATTCTTTTGACAGAGGGAAACAAGATGCATTTCTAGTTTAAACATTATTTATTCTTCAGACATTCCTCTTTAAATGCAGTAAGTATCTTCTGTGTGCAAAGTGACCCACATTCGGTTTTCCATCACTGAAAATGGGTAAAATTCAACAATTTAAACACGGAACTGCTTTGAGATCCCCATATCTATGGGACTGAACTATATAGAGCCTTGAATATTAAGATTTCAAAAGAAATGTTTATTAAGAATGAGAATCTAGAAGGATATTAAGATATCTTGAATACTTTCAGAGTCACAGGCATGCAAACTTTGGAAAAGGGATAATTATGGCACTCGGACAGGAATGTTCTATAGAATTGAGATGATGGAAAAACACGAGATTTCTAGTTTCAACATTATTTGTTCTTTAGATATTCCTCTTTAAAAGAAAAAGGTATCATCTATATGCACAATGACCCACATTTGGTTTTTGACCACTGAAAATGTGTACAATTCACCAGTTTACTCATGGAGCCGCATTAAGATCTCCATATCTCTGGGACTGAACCATCGATGGCCTTTAAAATGAAGAAACTAACAGAAAAGTTTGTTCAGAACCAGAATCTAAAAGGGTATTAAGATATCTTTAGCACTTCTTGAGTTACAGACATGAAAACTTGAGGAAAAAACACAAGAAGTGCTTTTTCCCCATGTTTGAACAGTCACTGTTGGCATATAATGAAACACAGATTGATAAAGTCAACAGATTTCACTAACAGATCTACCAATCTCTGTGTGAAAATAAAATAATGATGCTGCCATCTTTATAAAGTCATTTTACACTCCTCTAATTTGGCTCCAAATCTCAGGTGAAAATGGTCATCTACAAAACAGTAAATCTACATCTGTGATGTTTAATATTTTGCCGTTCATCACTATTTATGTTTGTCTTTCTACAGAGAAAAATATATTGAGCCGGGGGAGATTCCAAATATGTGTTGATTTGACACAGAATGACACAATAGCATCTGGTTTCAAATTAGTAATACCATGGTATTTTGATATACTCTATGGTACTGAAAGTCATGTACCATAGTATTGACATGGTGATCCAGATGGACTTCAAAGAAAGCCATGGTAAATGTACAAAACCTTAAAAATACCTTGGTCTAAATGCAACCACAATAGTGATGTATCAATACCATGGTACTTTGATACAAATATACTATATTGAGCTCTAATGGATTCATGGTACTGCCATGGTAAATGAACATATGGTATCATCGAGGAAAAAAAAACGCGTTTAAACGTCGTTTCTTGTTCGTAAATCTCTCAACAACAGTTACTAAGTGAAATACGCTAAAGTTGAGGAGCTCGACTCACCTGCTGGGCTTCATGTCCAGGTGTGTCCGTCTCAGTCACCATGTTCACGAACAGAGATCGAGCCAGAGGACTGCGAACATACTTTCCAGTCCACATCCTTCGCATCGCCAGAAGAAAATACACGTAAAACAGCAGCCAGGCGAGGAAGAGCAGCGTCCTCATCTGCAGATGACACATAGTGACAGTGTGTGAGTGAGTGTGAGCCGAGAGAACAGATACTGCTGCAGAAACATGATCAGCCCTCTGACAAACAAACTAACCTGAGGGTGTGGTGCTGTTTACACACACACATCTTTCTTAAGTATAATCTGAACGACAAACACATTTGGCACAAATCTGCTGAGTCCCTTTGGAGGAAAAAAAAACATAAGTTACACACTTCCTGAGTGTGTTACATTTAAAAGAAGCCGACAAATCACGTGACCCGTCATATGCGACACTACCGCTAGGCGGCGCGTGTTCGTGGCTCTTTAACTCGTTTTTTTAAATATTAAATTAGGGGTTTGTTACTGAAAAAAACACAAGGACAAATTACACACTATGAACACACAAAAATTGACCATAAGAACGTTAAAACTTATGCAAAACGAAAAATTATGGAAAAAGAAAAATACATTTAACACATTTAAAAACCTGGATAATATTTCAGTTTTACTTTCTGTATTCTAAAGACAATTATTTTACTACTGACATCCTTTGTTTTGAACAGAAATAAATAAATCTGCATAAAATTGTGTATAGAAATTATATATATATATATATATATATATATATATATATATATATATATATATATATATATATATATATATATATATATATATATATATATATATATACAGTACAGTCCAAAAGTTTGGAACCACTGAGATTTTTAATGTTTTTAAAACAAGTTTCGTCTGCTCACCAAGGCTACATTTATTTAATTAAAAATACAGTAAAAAACAGTAATATTGTGAAATATTATTACAATTTAAAATAACTGTTTTCTATTTAAATATATTTGACAAAGTAATTTATTCCTGTGATCAAAGCTGAATTTTCAGCATCGTTACTCCAGTCTTCAGTGTCACATGATCCTTCAGAAATCATTCTAATATGCTGATCTGCTGCTCAATAAACATTTATGATTATTTTCAATGTTGAAAACAGTTGTGTACTTTTTTTTTCAGGATTCCTTGATGAATAGAAAGTTCAAAAGAACAGCATTTATCTGAAATACAAAGCTTCTGTAGCATTATACACTACCGTTCAAAAGTTTGGGGTCAGTAAGAATTTTTATTTTTATTTTTATGAAAAGAAATTAAAGAAATGAATACTTTTATTCAGCAAGGATGCATTAAATCAATCAAAAGTGGCAGTAAAGACATTTATAATGTTACAAAAGATGATATTTCAAATAAACACTGTTCTTTTGAACTTTCTATTCATCAAATAATCCTGAAAAAAAATATTGTACACAAATATTTTGTACAATTGTACACATTAAATGTTTCTTGAGCAGCAGATCAGCATATTAGAATGATTTCTGAAGGATCATGTGACACTGAAGACTGGAGTAATGATGCTGAAAATTCAGCTTTGATCACAGGAATAAATTACTTTGTCAAATATATTTAAATAGTACACAGTTATTTTAAATTGTAATAATATTTCACAATATTACTGTTTTTTACTGTATTTTTAATTAAATAAATGTAGCCTTGGTGAGCAGACGAAACTTCTTTTAAAAACATTAAAAATCTTAGTGGTTCCAAACTTTTGGACTGTACTGTATATATATATATATATATATATAAAGTTTCCATATAAATATTAACAGTCATGTTTCATAGATTTCTGCACTGATTACCTACGCTTAAAATGTGGTCTAATCACAAAACTATAAGAAATTTGGATAAGAAATTTAAATCTTGTGTGAATAAGAAACTAATGTTTTCTGAGAATCCATTAGAAAACAGACAGACAGACAAATATGCATCAGATTAAGGTTATTAAAAGTTAAAACGCTGTACTCCATATCAGATATCGTCTACAAAAATGATCTATATAGGTTACTCTGTACGATCTTTGCGCGCACCTGCAGATGGCCATGCGCGTTCATATGTCACTGTGCCGAGCGCGCGCCACGTTTGGTTCCTCCTCCTGCGCGCGCCCCCGAGGAGACAAGAACACTCAGACCAGACTGACACCTGCGATGAGATACATCCTAGACTGCGTCTTATTCAAATAACTTTAAACCTTTAAAGAGGAAAAAGAGAAAAATAAATAGATGATCTACATTCACTGACAGACAAAAAAAAAAAAACCCTAAAAGAACAAGAGTTGTCGTGCTTTACTGACTAAAGATGCTCACAGACATGATAGAAGGAGAATTTGATATGAAAGAGGAAGAACCATGGTATGATCATCAGGATCTGGAACATGGTGAGTGTGACTGTCGTTAATTAGGTGCATGTTTATAATACTTTTAAATGAAAATATAGTCTAGATCGTCTTATTTTGTTTGCAATATATTAACAAGTTAGTCTTCATTTAATTATGACATCTAATTTGTTCATGAAAACCTAATTAAACTCAAAACAGCACTGGAGACTGAAGGAAATGTTTGTCTCTCCACCACATCCTGTGAGATGAGAGGCTGAAATCAGCTGTAATGAGAATCAGCAGTTACTGATGTGAAATCTGAAGCTTTCTCAGTTTCCTGAGTTGTGAAATCAGATGTAGCAAGATGAAGAAACTGAAGTGACAGCTGTGACCATAATGTCTGCAGATTTACAGATACTGATGTGCACAGATTCAGTTTCACACACACACCGATCAGACATCATGACACTGACAGGTGAAGTGAATCACACTGATCATCTCTTCATTAGTGGGTGGATATATTAGACAGCAAGTGAACATTTTGTCCTCAAAGTTGAAGTGTTAGAAGCAGGAAAATGGGCAAGCGTAATGATTTGAGCGAGTTTGACAAGGACCAAATTGTGATGGCTAGACGACTGGGTCAGAGCATCTCCAGAACCGCAGCTCTTGTGGGGTGTTCCCGGTCTGCAGTGGTCAGTGTCTATCAGAAGTGCTCCAAGGAAGGAACAGTGGTGAACCGGAGACAGGGTCATGGCTGTTTTGACAGCAACACAATATTAGGAAGGTGGTGATAATGTTATGCCTGATCGGTGTAGATGTTCTCCTCTCTGTGCAGATCTTCATTTGGCCGCTGAACTGGGAAAAAATTTACTGGAGCAGAACAGAGACTTAGAAAAGACTCTCCAACAGATGTATGAAACCAACCAGGAACAGCTACAGGAGATAGAGGTAGGTCCATCCAATCCATCCATCTCACCCTCATGTTGTTCCACACCCGTAAGACCTTCATTCATCTTCAGAACACAAATTAAGATATTTTTGATGAAATCCGATGGCTCAGTGAGGCCTGAGCAATGACATTTCCTCTCTCAAGATCCATTAATGTACTAAAAACATATTTAAATCAGTTCATGTGAGTACAGTGGTTCAATATTAATATTATAAAGCCACGAGAATTTTTTGGTGCCCCAAAAAAACAAAATAACGACTTATATAGTGATGGCCGATTTCAAAACACTGCTTCAGGAAGCTTCGGAGCGTTATGAATCTTTTGTGTTGAATCAGATTCGGAGTGTTATGAATCTTTTGTGTCGAATCAGATTCGGAGCGTTATGAATCTTTTGTGTTGAATCAGATTCGGAGTGTTATGAATCTTTTGTGTCGAATCAGATTCGGAGCGTTATGAATCTTTTGTGTTGAATCAGATTCGGAGTGTTATGAATCTTTTGTGTCGAATCAGATTCGGAGCGTTATGAATCTTTTGTGTCGAATCATGATTCGGAGCACCAAAATGGCTGAAATCACGTGACTTTGGCGCTCCGAATCATGATTCGACACAAAAGATTCATAACGCTCCGAAGCTTCCTGAAGCAGTGTTTTGAAATCGGCCATCACTATATAAGTCGTTTTTTTTTTTTTTGGCGCACCAAAAATATTCTCGTCACTTTATAATATTAATATTGAACCACTGTACTCACATGAACTGGTTTAAATATGTTTTTAGTACATTAATGGATCTTGAGAGAGGAAATGTCATCTATGCAGGCCTCACTGAGCCATCGGATTTCATCAAAAATATCTTAATTTGTGTTCTGAAGATGAATGAAGGTCTTACGGGTGTGGAACGACATGAGGGAGAGTAATTAATGACAGAATTTTCATTTTTGGGTGAACTAACCCTTTAAGCTAATATAATTAATACAGACGAGGGAACCTGAACCTGTCAGATTTCAGTCTAACGTTTTTCCTCCTGTATTCAGTATCTTTCTAAACAGGTGGATTTGCTGCGGTCAGTAAATGATCAGCACGCTAAAGTCTACGAGCAGCTGGATTCAACATCACGAGACCTGGAGCTGAAAAACCAAAGACTGGTGCTGGAGAACAGAGCGGCCCAGATGAAGATCGAAGGGTAGGACTTCAAAAATGACTGTAAATGAGGTCATCGAGCCGAGAATAAAATGCTTTAAAGGGGTGATTGATTATGATTTCATTTTTTTAACTGTAGTTAGTGTGTAATGTTGCTGTTTGATCATAAACAACATCTGCAAAGTTACGACGCTCAAAGTTCAATGCAAAGGGAGATATTTTCTTTTACAGAAATCACTTTTTAAACGGCTGGGTTTAAGCTTCCTAGGTTAGTGACATCACAAACCCTCAAATTTACATAAATCCCGCCCCCGAGAACACACAACACCATTACTGACAATCCTCATTTTGGCTGCGTGAGATTCTCCAGCTTTGTTGTTGTTGAGCTGTTAAAGCTCCGCCCTCTTCTGGAAAGGGGGCGGGAGCAGCAGCTCATTTGCATTTAAAGGGACACTCACAAAAATGGCGTGTTTTTGCTCACACCCAAATAGGGGCAAATTTGATAAGCTATAATAAATGATCTGTGGGGGATTTTGAGCTGAAACTTCACAGATGCATTCTGGAGACACCAGAGACTGATATTACATCTTGTGAAAGGGTCATTATGGGTCTGTTTTAAATGAAGCGTCTCCTCACGCAGGCTCACAGAGACAGTGGACGGGCTGCAGACGCAGGTGGAGGAGCTCCAGAGAGACGTGAAGAAGCTGAAACAGAGCCGGTCCAGAGCACACCTGGAGCAGCATGATGATGTTCAGCATCTCAAGTGTCAGTTACACAAGTACGTTTGTGCACGTTTTAAAACCCCGCTGTGTTTTGTTTTAGGTCAATGAAAGGGTTAGTTCACCCAAAAATGAAAATTCTGTCATTAATTACTCACCCTCATGTCGTTCCACACCCGTAAGACCTTCGTTCATCTTCAGAACACAAATTAAGATATTTTTGATGAAAGCCCCAGAAAGGTAGTAAAGACATCATTAAAGTAATCATGTGACTCCAGTGGTTTAACCAATTTCATCAAGCGACACAAGTGCTTTGTTTGCGCAAAAAAAACATAATTTACCACTTAATTTACAAAATATTAATCTCTAATACGCATTTCTGCTTTATCACACATAATTATAACTTTATATCTAACAATTATGACTTTATAGCACATAATTTTTGACTTTACACAACTTTTTTCTCAAAATCGAGACCTAATGTGAGCTTTTATCTTTCCGTGACAAGAACGTTTTTTATACATTGTTTATACGTTGTTGTTTTTTTCTGAAATGTTTCAGTTGGATGTTGATCATTTTTTAAATGTTACGACTTTCAACATTCAAAATATTCAAAAGTAACATTACCATAATGTTTGAAGAATGATCAAATGGGATGTTCCCCTAACGTTCACATAACCAAGTAAAAAAACTGGACATTTGAACATTTTCATAACATTAGCAAAACGTTCTTAGAGCATATTTTTGTTAGCTGTGCAGATACAGACTAATGGCTCTGGTTTCTACCATGCTACATTTATTTCAGGTCCTTTTCCCATGAGCACTCCATTCCCAGCAGCTGCTGTTCTCTGAAGCGGGAGGAACAGGATGAGTGCTGGGAGCTCTTGCGCTCGACCCAGTCCCTGCAGGCCCAGCTGCGCACAGAGCGCGCTCAGAGAGAGGCTGCGGAGCGGGACGCTGATGTTCTGGCGCAGGAGCTCAGCGAACTGGAGCCAAAGGCAGCGCTGCCTGGGAGTCTATAAGAGCCGGCTGGCCGAGACGGAGGCTGAAGTCGAGGAGCTCCGACTTCTTTTGTGCTCGAGCAGAAACAACCTGTCCCTCCCATTGGATGAGGAAGTGGGTGTGGCCAGCCACAGGGGGCGGAGCCTGCAGAGCTGCAGCAGTGAGAGGCATCATGGGATCTCTCTGCTGAATGAGATGGATGCAACAGTACATCACCCTGAAGGAGAAATACGACGCGCTTCTGTGCCGCTGTGAGGATGGGATGTTGACGCAGAATCAGGAAGCTGTCCAAACACACACACACTCTCGGGACGAGCAGCCCGCATACAAGGCCCTGTTCCATGAGCTTTTCACCTTAATTCAAAAGAGCAAAGAGGACCTGAAGGGAAACAGGACCAAACCCATTCAGGTTGAATGAGGCACTGCTTTGCATTTTCCATTAGAAATGTGTGCTATAAATTAGGTGTAGAAATAATTTTCACAAGAAAACGGCAAGTAAAACGTTGAATTAAACATGACATTTTTAAGTGTTTTCTGGTAAAACTTAAAAAAAAAAAAAGTGTAGTGTAGTTAAACTTAGCTTATTCTTACAGAACCAGTAAAGAGACTTTAAACAAATTTAGAAATTTATATAGTGACTGTATGTAAAACATTTCTAAATGTTATCGTAAAACAAATTGTTGCTTCTGTAAACTGAAAAGTACAGAGCCCAGCACACGACATACAAGAAAAAAAAGTAAATCATGCTTACGCGACTTACTATTTCGTTCCCTCGATTTGCTAAATCATGCGCTCCACTTACTATTTCATTCCCTCGATTTGCTAAATCATGCGCGCGACTTACTATTTCGTTCCCTCGATTTCATAAATTGTGCGCGAGACTTACTATTTCATTCCCTCGATTTGCTAAATCATGCGCGCGACTTACTATTTCGTTCCCTCGATTTGCTAAATCATGCGCGCGACTTACTATTTCGTTCCCTCGATTTCATAAATTGTGCGCGAGACTTACTATTTCATTCCCTCGATTTGCTAAATCGTGCGCACGACTTACTATTTCGTTCCCTCGATTTGCTAAATCATGCGCGCGACTTACTATTTCGTTCCCTCGATTTGCTAAATCATGCGCGCGACTTACTATTTCGTTCCCTCGATTTCATAAATTGTGCGCGACTTACTATTTCATTCCCTCGATTTGCTAAATCATGCGCGACTATTTCATTCCCTCGATTTGCTAAATCGTGCTTACGCGACTTACTATTTCGTTCCCTCGATTTGCTAAATCATGCGCGCGACTTACTATTTCGTTCCCTCGATTTCATAAATTGTGCGCGAGACTTACTATTTCATTCCCTCGATTTGCTAAATCATGCGCGCGACTTACTATTTCATTCCCTCGATTTGCTAAATCATGCGCGCGACTTACTATTTCGTTCCCTCGATTTGCTAAATCGTGCTAAATCATGCGCGCGACGACTTACTATTTCATTCCCTCGTTCCCGCGCGACTTACTATTTCATTCCCTCGATTTGCTAAATCGTGCGCACGACTTACTATTTCGTTCCCTCGATTTGCTAAATCATGCTTATGCGACTTACTATTTCGTTCCCTCGATTTCATAAATTGTGCGCGAGACTTACTATTTCATTCCCTCGATTTGCTAAATCATGCGCACGACTTACTATTTCGTTCCCTCGATTTGCTAAATCATGCGCGCGACTTACTATTTCGTTCCCTCGATTTCATAAATTGTGCGCGAGACTTACTATTTCATTCCCTCGATTTGCTAAATCATGCGCGCGACTTACTATTTCGCCCTCGATTTGCTAAATCGCGCGACTTACTATTTCGTTCCCTCGATTTGCTAAATCATGCGCGCGACTTACTATTTCGTTCCCTCGATTTCATAAATTGTGCGCGAGACTTACTATTTCATTCCCTCGATTTGCTAAATCGTGCGCACGACTTACTATTTCGTTCCCTCGATTTGCTAAATCGTGCGCACGACTTACTATTTCGTTCCCTCGATTTGCTAAATCGTGCGCACGACTTACTATTTCGTTCCCTCGATTTGCTAAATCATGCTTATGCGACTTACTATTTCGTTCCCTCGATTTCATAAATTGTGCGCGCAATTTACTATTCTGGTCTCTCAATTTACAACAAACAATTTAACAAATCGCGTGCACAATTTAGCAAATCGAGGGAACAAATTAGTAAATCTTGCACATGATTTAGCCTACTATTTTTTTCCTGCATGTCATGTGCGGTGCTCCATAGAAAAGTAGTCTTACTGATTTCTGAAGCAAATATTAAATCTTTGTCTGTGTGTTTTATAGTGGGGTAAATCTCATGAAAACATTTCCAGGTTAAATATTAACCTAGAATCAAGAGGGGAAAAATTAGAACTGATATTAGTGTAAAGTCATAAAGCATATCTTTAGATTTTTCTGCAAATTTAAAGACATATCCAACTATTTACATCTGAGAAGAATAACATAATAATATTGTAAATGTTGAAGAATGTTTGCTGTAATGTGTCCAGATGTTTTACTCTTTTTAATTATTATTTATTAAAAATCAGATGTAAACATTAGATTGACACATATGTATAAATGTTTTACAATTTAAATATATCATTTGTCTGAAATACAGTAATGTGAAAGGCTGTCTTGTCATGAAAATAATGCAATGAAAAATTCATTTTTCATACAAAACATTTTTTATTTTTAATATTGGGGAAATATAGCTGTGTAGAATTAAGCCTAGTGCTTTTTAGTCAGACCAGTGCATTTGTTGCATCTTTTTATTGGCATGTGAACTTTGTGACACTAGCAGTTCTCGAGAAGCCCAAACTATATTCCACATAGACATGGACTTGAAACCCAGAGGGACTCTTTTGGACGCGGGGCATCAGGGAACATGTTCTTCAGTCCTGGTGGAAAGGCTGCGTCTAATCAAAGCCTTTGATAAGATTTGAGTGACATGATCACACAGCATTAGGCAACGTTTTTATCAGGCTGACAGAGAACAGATGCTTCGTCTTTTATCTTCAATATACCTGACTGCGCATCAGAGATTATAACTGGAGCTTGCACTTTGTTCATATTGAAAATGTAAGAGTTAACTCTTTGGGGGCAATCCATGTTTTAAGGTATAGGGGGCACTGTTATGCATCTCCTAAAACAGTTTACATAATCTTCAGATCCAAACACAAGGAAGCAGCAGCATTTCTTATGCTTGTGTAAATGAAACTTACACACATTCAAGTGCTGATAAAAAAACATGGATGAAGCTCTAATAAAATGTTATTGTAATTAATAGCAGAGGCTCTGTTCTTTCTTTTGATGTATTATTTGTATTTTCAGATAATCATACAACAAAATATTCTAGGCCATGAAAGTTTTGTGAAAATGATCAAAAAAGCTGCCGCTAGCTAATATTTAAAAAGAATAGTGTTAAAAGTGTTAAACAGGTATAATGTGATAATATCTTTATCTTTTTTCTCTTTTTTTGGCCGTTAACTGGGCATAAGAATTTATTTGATTTTTTTACTTTTTGATGTTATGAGTAAAGTAATGCATTACAAGTAGCGTGCATAGTGTAATCAAATTACTTTTTGATGTTATGAGTAAAGTAACATTACGAGTAATGTGCGTAACAATCAGATTACTTTTTGATGTTACAAGTAAAGTAATGCATTTCAAGTAACGTGCATAACGTAATCAGATTACTTTTTGATGTTACGAGTAAAGTAACACATTTCAAGTAATGTGCATAATGTAATCAGATTACTTTTTGATGTTACAAGTGATGTTACGAGTAAAGTAATGCATTTCAAGTAACGTGCATAATGTAATCAGATTACTTTTTGATGTTATAAGTAACGCATTGCAAGTAACGTGCGTAACAATCAGATTACTTTTTGATGTTACGAGTAAAGTAACGCATTTCAAGTAACGTGCATAACGTAATCAGATTACTTTTTGATGTTTCAAGTAAAGTAACATTATAAGTAACGTGCGTAACGTAACGATTACTTTTTGATGTTACGAGTAAAGTAACGCATTTCAAGTAACGTGGATAACGTAATCAGATTACTTTTTGATGTTACGAGTAAAGTAATGCATTACAAGTAACGTGCATAACGTAATGATTACTTTTTGATGTTACGAGTAAAGTAATGCATTTCAAGTAACGTGCATAACGTAATCAGATTACTTTTTGATGTTACGAGTAAAGTAACGCATTTCAAGTAACGTGCATAACGTAATCAGATTACTTTTTGATGTTACGAGTAAAGTAACGCATTTCAAGTAACGTGCATAACGTAATCAGATTACTTTTTGATGTTATGAGTAAAGTAACATTACGAGTAATGTGCGTAACAATCAGATTACTTTTTGATGTTACGAGTAAAGTAACGCATTTCAAGTAACGTGCATAATGTAATCAGATTACTTTTTGATGTTATAAGTAACGCATTGCAAGTAACGTGCGTAACAATCAGATTACTTTTTGATGTTACGAGTAAAGTAACACATTTCAAGTAACGTGCATAACGTAATCAGATTACTTTTTGATGTTTCAAGTAAAGTAACATTACAAGTAACGTGCGTAACAATCAGATTACTTTTTGATGTTACGAGTAAAGTAATGCATTACAAGTAACGTGCGTAACGTAATGATTACTTTTTGATGTTACGAGTAAAGTAATGAATTACAAGTAACGTGCATAACGTAATCAGATTACTTTTTGATGTTACGAGTAAAGTAACGCATTTCAAGTAACGTGGATAACGTAATCAGATTACTTTTTGATGTTACGAGTAAAGTAACGCATTTCAAGTAACGTGCATAACGTAATCAATTACTTTTTGATGTTACGAGTAAAGTAACGCATTTCAAGTAACGTGCATAACGTAATCAGATTACTTTTTGATGTTACGAGTAAAGTAACACATTTCAAGTAACGTGCATAACGTAATCAATTACTTTTTGATGTTACGAGTAAAGTAACGCATTTCAAGTAACGTGCATAAAGTAATCAGATTACTTTTTGATGTTACGAGTAAAGTAACATTACAAGTAACGTGCGTAACGTAATCAGATTACTTTTTGATGTTACGAGTAAAGTAACGCATTTCAAGTAACGTGCATAACGTAATCAGATTACTTTTTGATGTTACGAGTAAAGTAACGCATTTCAAGTAACGTGCATAACGTAATCAGATTACTTTTTGATGTTACGAGTAAAGTAACGCATTTCAAGTAACGTGCATAAAGTAATCAGATTACTTCTTGATGTAACGAGTAAAGTAACGCATTACAAGTAACATACATTACTTGTAACGTACATTATATCAAATTATATTCTAATAGCACAAATGCATTTATTTACAGTCAAAAAAGTTACTGCAGATGATTTTTTTTTTAAACAGTGACAGTAATAGTATGAATTGTAGATGAAATATATCTAGTGATACATGATGTCCAATTTAGTGGCCAGATGATTAATCAGAATTTTCTCCTAATCAAAACCAATACTTGGAAAATTTAACTGTGATTTGACTAATTAGATGTTGCTTGATACTACAGTATTTTTCTCACCTGCAAGAGTCTCCTAGGATAGAAGGAATATATGGATATTCAGGAGCAACTTGGCATTTCTGACTGGCCATTGGCCATCTTGGTTTGGAGGGGGGAAAAAATCTCTAAAAAGTAACCTCTATGTGTGAAAGGCTTAGACTTGTAAATTCAGAACGCTAAAAAATTTTGCTTTTTTTAGTAAACCTTTTTTAGTAAAAACTGCTTATTTGTTTTACCATTTTACTTCCCATTGATTAACATACATTAACTACATTATTTAACAAACTTAACACCAAAAATACTTCTGAAGAATTTATCAATGCTAATTTCAACATTTACTAATACATTATTAACAAATGTTGGGTTAAACTTTATTTTAAGGTGTCTGTTTCAGTGTAATTATACATTTAAGTACTAATTACATTTAAGTAATATTAATTAACTACATGTATTTACTATAGGGTTAGGATTATTTGCATAAAATTATGCATAATTTACTAATTACTACAGTAATTAGGCTACATGTAACAAGCAGTTAAATAAAGTGTTACCAAAAGTTGTATCTGTTATTATTCAATGAACTTTAATTACATAAACTGATGTTAAAAAAAAAATTCAGTAACACGTGTATTGCTCATTATTAGTTAATAAAAATTGGTTGATGCATTAACTAGCGTTTCCTAAATGGACCTTATTTTATAGTTACCTTTTTTGTGATTAAAAATAAATTTAAAAAAGTAACAAGTACTGCTGTTTCAATTTCCCAGCAATTTTGTTCTGTTTGCATGTAGTCACATTTCATTTCTTTCTATAGCACTTCATACAATACAGCAAAGAAGCTTCACAATAATTATAAACATGAACATACTGTAACCGTTTTAATATTATAAAAAAAAAAATCAATTTCAGCTATAAAGCAGCTCTAGACAAGTCATTACTCAGCTAAATACAGTGTCAGTGCAGTTAAATCGATAATATTATGGAATATTATTCATCTTCTGTATGAAAACAATAAAATAAGACAAGATTTCAGTTGCAACGTTTATTCAGGATGACATACAAATAAAAACCGGCTGATTTAGGGGTTTGTGACCGCACAAATTGGCAACAATAATCTGAATATGTGGAATGCTTTCAACAGACGTGACAGTGAACGCTTCATATCCAGCTGTGGAAGAGACACGGATGTGCAGTTACAGACGCAGGTGAAGGTGATTTCAGTCAAAATCATAAGATTGATGCAGTATTTCCCCTGAATTATTAAGAGGCACTTTCTTTCACACCACTTTAACCGTTGAAATGTAGCCGACAAAACCTCCGATTCACTCGCAGACCGAGGGAAAAAATAGTGTAACTGTTCATTTTCACAAGAAATAATGTTTACATTGTTTTCTCATTTAATTAGAAGGCTGCAAATGCGAATTTGCTTCTCCAAACGTCACTGAGAATCTAAGTTCAGGTCATAAGATGGCATTAACATTGATTCATAGATTAGCTTTTTATAGTTTGTTGGTCAGAATTGATCTAAACTGCTCCAGAAACCACAGAGTCCAAATGTTTTATCCCATTTTTTTGGTTGTAAGCTGTAAACATTTCAGAGAATATAAAGTGAACCACGAGGCCTTCGTTCGAGCCAGTGAGAGCAGAGAAATTAATATTTGACAAAGTCAGAAGATCAGAGTATTTATTGTGACCTGATGCCCTTCAAATCCTGCGGCCTGATTCTTTGGGTTACAGTGAAGTCATGTTTATACACAAGGGAAAAGAACAAAAAACCCAATATTCAATAAAACCAAAGGGATTATTAAACCAAACATTTTTTTAAGTCAGTTACATGTCCTAAACAAGGCCAAAATATGACGATAAGCTCCCAAAGGCCACAAGCAGGATAAAATGAGTTGAACCATGATCTCCTATCATCTTTATTCAAAACTACTACTTTCATATTAAATTATACAAAAGAAAACCAAAAGAAAAGCAGAATAGGTGATAGTCTGAGTGTGCGTTCGGCAGACGACTCCATTCCTGACGCTTAAATGGCAGAATTAAATCGATCTTCAGCCCTTTTTTTCCGGAGACGCTCGTGTGAGTCAGAAGGGTTAACGTATGCAGATGCTCCTCCCGCCCCGGTCAGCCGAGGGCCGTGATTGGTTCATGTGTTTTTGCTCCGCCTCCTGAGGCAGACGAGCTGATTGACGGGATCCCAGTGCTCCGGCTTTTCCGTCAGGAGGGAACTGTTCCCTTCAGATACCACATCCCTCCCAAACTCACGCAGCACTCCTGAACACACACACACACACACACACACACACACACACACACACACACACACACACACACACACACACACACACACACACACACACACACACACATTTTAATATATATAATTTATTTATTTATTTATTTATTTTTTACTCCAGTTTTAGTTATTTTAGTACATCAAGTTAAACTAAATGAAAATCAGAAATGCTGCCTTGGTCACTAGCTGAAATAAAATAAGTTTAGGTTGTTTTTATATATTTTTTTATTTTAATGGTTATTTTACAATTGCATTGATGGTTTTGTTTGTAAAATGCATTTTTTTTTTTTTACTTGATGGTTGCTTAAAGGCATCTATTAATACAAAGGGGTTTTCTGTATTTACAAATGTATGAAAATATGAAAATTAAGTAGTTTTTATTTTTAGTTGTTCCTGCTCATCATTTGTTATTTATTAAATTTATTTTTCTGACTTTCTTTACCTTGAAAAACAACTTAGCAAAATCAATGTTTAGTTCATTGAGAAATATTTATTATATTATATTATATTATATTATATTATATTATATTATATTATATTATATTATATTTATTATATATTAAATTTTAAAGTAATTCAAAAAAAAAAAAAAAAAAAAAAAAACAATCAACAAAACACAAAATAAAACTAAAATTAAAAATTTCGAAATAATGGTGTCTGACAGCTGAAAGGTTTGCGTCACCTTGAGCAGTCGATCCACGTCGGTTTTGGTGACGGCGTCACCGAGTTCCTGCGTGAGGCGCGTCTGGATGACGTTTCTTCTGACGCGATAGTTCTTCATGAAGATCTCGAACAGAACCTGCCGGTGCTGCGGAGGAAAACAGAATTCAGCTCAAAAACCTCCTTCAGACTCGTTTGTGCGGATCGACTGGAATCAGATCAGATTCAGCGAGTGTGAACGGCAAAAAAACACCAAATCTGTTTTGAGCTACATTCATATGTGGTTTGAAATTCTATTCAAATTGCATTTCTGACAGTGTGAACGTGAAGAATGAAGGTCACAACAACTCAAGCACCTTGTCAAAGGTTTCTCCGCTCTCCCACAGACCGAAGACCTTCTGCTCGTCCGCCGTGGCACCGCTCTGAGGAGGAAACTACACACACACACACACACACACACACACACACACACACACACACACACACACACACACACACACACACATACCCCCTTAATCCAATAAGCTTCAGGAACAAAAGGACTGAAGCACATCTTAAAATCAAACACATTATCTGGAGCAGCGGGACAGACACGGACATTAATGGACTTAAAAGGGAATTAAAGCCAGAAACAAAAACAATTATTAACTCTGACGCACGCAAAATGAATCTTTTTACTTCAAAACAATAATATATAATCATTCCCAATGTTTTTATTTCATCAAACGTGTATTCTGACTTTGTTCACCTTCGTTTAGTTCTTTGGGAACCACATCATAACATTCGTTTCTTTTTAGGTATTAATTTTATAACAAAAATCCAGTGCCCACTAAACATTACTGGAAATCTTGACATACATAAAAATCAAAAATATAAACACATATAGAATTATGGGAAAGGGTAAAATGTAACTTCCTGTGATGGTTTGGATATAAACAGGGCTGCTCCCTAATATTGACCAATCGTTAGTCGACTGTAAGAGGATTAGTCGAACAAACGTTTTATTAGGAAAACACCTTGTGCTGAAGTCACACAGTCGGGGCGGATCAGATGGTTATCGGCGGGTCCTTGTGGTAATTACATGTGTGTCGGGCAGGACATCTAAACATCGACCTCAAACGTGGCTTATCATTTGAAACATGTTAGTAGCGCTCGCTATAATGTTAAACTAGATTAATGTGCGATATTATTCGGCTATAGAGGCGCCGGCGCGATCACTTGCATTTCTTCTGTTAACAGCAGAAACTACTTAAAATTAGAGATCGACCGATATATCGATTTACCGATATTTTCCCTGATATTTAAGCGGTTTTGTAATGTCGGATTTACCGATAAACACCACCATCTTGTGGGTGTTTTGAGAATTGCGCACAGGTTCGCCTCAGAGCATCTGAGACGAGATAACGGCGTGCACAGGTAAAGTTCACTTACCTGCTTTGGTGTAATTAGTAAACTTTATTTAACATAACAGCCATTAATGCACAAATTAGATGTGTTACATTAATGCCTGAAATGTAGCTAGTTTATGCAGCTCGTCTCTAAGAAATAGACAAGCCCACAGAGTCACGATAATCCGTCATGTCCTCCTGTCCCAATAAAGATGTAACTTTGCATGAATTAAATAACACAGCCATGAATGAGCACATGTTGGAAATAAAAACGCTGAATTTAATTCTCTCTCTGTTCATCATTAGTCTCGTGAAGTCGTCTGCATTCGTTCGCTCAGCGGGTTGATGCTCAGGAAGTGCTCCACGGCCACCGCATGAAACTTTTGACAAGATTCAGTTGTTTAAAACACCGTAATTATATAAACATTTACTATATAACCATTAATTCGCTAATAAACATCCAAGTAAACACAACTCGCGATCGATCACAGTTTGAGTATAGTTCTGTGTAAAGATAAACAGCGCTTTGATATTTCATAATCTAGAACGACAAAAACATTAATAATTCTGATATAACATAACAGTTGAGAAGTGCAATAAAATACTATGTTTTGTTTGTTATATTCCAGAGAATATTATTCAGTTATTTAACATTATCCAGCAAATTATTCTTCACTCTTTAGCCCATTAAACAGCTTATAAATCTACTAAAACTGTCGTTTAAAATGAAGTATTATATTTCTGCAAAGTTGATATGACTCCTGCCTTTAATTTCTCCATTTGAAAACATTAAACATTCTACATTTATTTTGCTTATTGTTAACATTAGTGTTGCTTCTGATTTTATAAATAAAATTATTTTTGCAATATGAAGATTAAAATTAACAAAATTTATTGGTGTATAAATAAGATTTGTTTTCTATGCAAGGAGGGAGTGATTGTTATAAATAAATGGTTTGTTCAGTTCAGTGGTGTTGTAATCGTGTTAAAAACAGAAGTATATCATTAAATAAATATCGGTTATCGGCCACATAAACTATCGGTATCGATTCTAAAAAAAAACATCAATATCGGTTGATCACTACTTAAATACTCTGTCATTTTTGGTCACACAGATCATTCGAAACTGTAAAGGATCTACTTTTATTTGTGTAAACTCACAATAACATGAAAACATTGTGCTTTTGTAAAATAAAGAAAACAAACAAACAGGAAGCGCTTTCTGCCGTCTCGGTCTCTCTGAACTGGAGCGCGTCACAAAAATGAACCGAAACTCGGCGTATTCTTGCCTCACAGACATGAGAAATATATCTATAGAAAGATTGAAATGTCTACTTTTAAATGAACTAATTCAAAATATGTAATCCGTATGAAAAATGCATTTCTCTCTATAGGTGCGTTCACTGCGGAGATGAGAGTCAGCAGCATCAACTTCATCTTTGCAGCGACACTGACTCAGAAAACACTAGTTTATTAATAAATTATTAAAATATCTCCTTGATATTTTTTACCCGACACATTCTTAATCATTACTTTGCGGCAGCTTTATGTTTGAGCTCGAGCTCATTATGGTTTAGTATTCGTCAGTATATATTAGAGAAATTAAATATATATACACGTGCGATTAGTCGACTAATGTCTTGAATGAACGACTACTGGTCGACTAGAAAACTCTTCATTCAGGGGCAGCCCTAGACATAACATCACACTCTGAAGGGTTAAATTATATTTAATTATAAATATGATATTAAAATTACAATTCTAATGCTATTTGCTCTGAAAAAGCTTTAGAAAACCGTATCCTTTATTTTGACGATGCCGTCACAGTACTTACAGGCACCAGGATCTGTTTGCACTGGCTCTGGAGGATGGTGTCCTGCAGCATGCGGTCGGTCACATGTCCGTACGCAGAGTGACCCGTGGGTAAGCTGGCCAGATGCAGGTTAAACAGCCGCTTCACTTCGCTCAGGCACAGAACGTAATGCTTTCTGAAGGTGCTCTGCACAAACTCCTGCAGCTCGGGGGTGAAAGCGTGACCGGCCCCGTGTCCGTTATGAGGGTCCGAGACCGGAGAGGTAGAGTTAGGGTAACCGTTGATGGAGCCGTTCAGGAGCGGGCCTGACGTGTCCATGGGCTCCTCAGAGTCACTCACGGGCTCTTGTTTGACCCGCACCGGAGCGCAGGCTTCACCGGGGCGCGACGCCTTCATCCTGCGAGCGTCCAGCTCTCTCTGCAGGACGCCGTGGCTTTCCCTCGCGTTCTCTCGGGCCGCTTTGAGACGCTGGTCTCCGCTGACGTGAACCGGATCTGCAGCAACAAACACACGCTGAATGAAACATCCGTACAGGAGCGTTCAGGCTGGAGTCAGTATGATGTTTGAGGGCAGCAAGGACACATTAAACTGATCAAAAGTGACATTAAAGACATTTATAATGTTACAAATTGTTTCTTTTTCAAATAAATGCTGTTCTTTTGAACATTCTATTCATCAAAGAATCCTGAAAAATAAAAATGTATCAGTTTTCAAACAAATGTTTTCAACATTGATAATAATCATAAATGTTTCTTGAGCATCAAATCATCATATCAGAATGATTTCTGAAGGATCATGTGACACTGAAGACTGGAGTAATGATGCTGAAAATTCAGCTTTGATCACAGGAATAAATTACACTTTACTATATATTCACATAGAAAACAGCTGATTTACATTAGAATAATATTTCTGAATTTTACAATTTTTTTTAAAATATTTTTTTACTATATTATTGATATATATATAAAAAAAAATGCAGCTTTGATGAGCAGAAGACTTTTCACAAACATAAAAAATATGTATATAG
Organism: Megalobrama amblycephala; assembly: GCF_018812025.1. Lineage (NCBI taxonomy): Eukaryota > Metazoa > Chordata > Actinopteri > Cypriniformes > Xenocyprididae > Megalobrama > Megalobrama amblycephala. The sequence goes on along the minus strand of NC_063063.1, from coordinate 569,162 downwards.
TTATAAAAGTGTGTGTAAATATATAGAGAACACAAGGGAAAGTCAGAACATACCCATCTGAACATCCTTTTTAGGCACAAAGTCATCTTTGGAGAAGTTGAACACTTTTTCCAACCTGCAATATAGTGATTTTGTCCTCGTATTAGGATCAAACTGTGTAAAATATCTTACATTCGTATTTAGCTAAAGCACTAGCTCACAAAATAATAATGTGTTGTTCTCTAACCCTGTATAAGTCCACTTTTTCAGCTGTCTTGGTTGCAGAAATATTTATCCATTCATTTTCCCATTGGGATTTTTTTTTAAAAGTCTTCATTAAAGAGTTAAAAGCCATAAAACAAGCCAACCAGACACGAGGAGAAACACATTACAAACTCTGAAGTATTTGAATTGATTGAAAATCGGACAAAAAGACAAAACTGTAAACTTAAGCTTTGAGGGAAAAGAACTACAATCCCATGAAGCATTGCAAATGACATGTTCAAATTAAAAATGGAGAAATATCAAATGAATCTGTGTCATTTGCAATGCTTCATGGAAGTGGGCGGTTCTTTTGCCCCAATTTATTGCGTTTCTCTGATTGGTGGAGATTTCTCTGCAGAATCATGGGTAATGTAGTTTTTCCCCCAGGAATTCTGCTGTTAAACATGTGGGCTGTAGCAATGTTCAATGTGCAATGTTCATTTCTGGATGAATAAATGCAACACATGATCAAATTCATAAGAATGTGAGAGGCCGTTTCGTACTTGGACTGAATGCCCATCCAGAGCATGTGCTGCCGCTGAGCCACATCAGGATGCTTTCTGACAAAATCATGATCTGTGGGCAACAGGAACTCCCAGCCTCGGTTTAATCGAGGGGCGGACATCTGCTCCAGGAAGTCCTTCACGTCCTCCGGAGGAAGCTGGAGTCACATGATGGAGATAAACATCAACATGCTGACTAATATAATATGATTAATGCACAAAAAAAAAAAAAAAAAAAAAAAATCATAACTAACCCCATAAAGCCTGACAAATGAAATAATAATCAGAAAAATCTACTTATTTGAAAAACTTGAAAAACTTTTAATTTGGCGAGTATCATATTTGCTACATCAGGCTTTTATGACAGATGATGATATTTATATGGATGTAAATCAATGAGATCTTTATAACAGTACAGCAGATACTGACATTAAATGCATATAAATAAATATCTGCCAATTATATGTTTTAGCAAATGTTTAATGATCAAATCTCTGTTTAAAACATAATGCAATGCAATGGTTGAGAGATGAACAAATAAACTTCCTCAAAAGATGATGATCATATTTGATACTCATGATTTTTCTATAAAATGATGTATGATAATCAAGTAAAGCTGCTTACAATTACTAACAATATCAAAGTTATTCTTACATTTACTTGATAAAAATAAGTTTTCACAGCAGAAAGACGAGATGAAGGTTTTACAATGATACTAAGATAAGAAAAGTCTAAACTCTCTGTAGGAGATTGTGTGACGGGTTTATCAGCGAAGTTTTGATCATTTAGAGGCCTTTCATGCATCAAATAGTAGGATACACGGGGTTAAAGTCTAGATATGGTTTCATAAATGTTCATGTTAACATCTCAAGGGTAAAAACATTACATCTTACAGCGCCATCTTCTGTTATACTCGAGTAGTGATTATAATTCAGCTCACAAACCTTTATGATGGCAGCGACCTCTTTTCTCATCAGGGTTCGCTCCAGAGTGAATCTCCACATCTGAGAGAGCAAAGATAAAACGCTTTTAGGAAATCAGCAAGCGCAACACATATTATACTGCATGTAATGATAGTGCTCGTCTTTACAATCCAAATCATATTAAGCTAAAATTCATATAAGCTCACCACAAAGTCTCGGCCGCGACAGAGCACTTCAGCAGGAACGCCGCTGTGTGAACTGCAGGTGTTTTTGGGATACAGCACGTCACTGGAAGAGACAAATCGCAGGATTTTAGCGCTTCATGCATCAGTTTCAGATTCAGCATTAATGTAATGTTAAAGCCTGACCTCTTCACGACCCAGTTGCCCTGGACCAGCAGCGCCACCTGCTGTATGCATCGCAGCACGGAGGTGGAGTCCGTCCCTGACGCCAGCAGCCCCATCAGATTGGCGAACGGCATTACCTTGACTGACAGACAAAGAAAACATCTATATGGAGACTCGTGCTGCCGTACGACATGGGGAAAAACTCAGTTGTGATATGTAGTTTTTTTATGTGATATGATATAAAAAATACAGTTTTCACTGACTTGAATATCTAATGTATGTTCAGAAAAAAATCAATCATTTTAGACTGAATGAGTTTTTTTTGTTTGATTTTGTAAATCTGCACAGAAAATAAATATTAAAAAAAGTAAAATGACTTTTTCTTAATGGCTGAACGATTTACAAAAAACTTCACAGTAATAAAAATATTTTTTGAAAGATTATTGGAGTATGTTTTACTATTTCTGTCTTTCCATTTCAAAATTTGATGTTTAATTTAACGTTACTTGAGATTCTCTGTAATTATTTGTGAAATTTACTAGCAATTTCTGCGTGAAAATTGTTTTGAAACAAATCCTACACCGTTTTTGTTTTGAAAATGATTTTAAAACACTTCAGTTGTCATGCGCCACATTCCCACTGTTTTCGACCAATTCAATATGACTATAAAATAATAAATAATGATTTTATTGTGATTATCATCAAATAAAAATATGAAATAAAATAAGAACTATATTAAAATAACCAGCGTTAACAGAAGTAATGCATTAAAATTACTTTTTTTTTACTGCAAAATTACAATACCAATATTTAAGTCTAGGGCTAAGTCTAGGATTAATCGCATACAAAATAAAAGTTTGAGTTTGCATAATATATGTGTGAGTACTGTGTGTAATTAATATGTATATATAAATACACACAAATTAATGTATATATTTAAGAGAAATATGTTTTTTTATGTACAAATTTTTTTATTTATATATAATATAAATTATACAAAAATATAAATAAATACATATATTTGTAAATATTTCTTAAATATATATATGGATGTATTTGTGTATATATATATATATATATATATATATATATATATATATATATATATATATATATATATATATATATATATATAATAATTACACACAGTACACGCACATATATTAGGCAAACTCAAACTTTTATTTTGTATGCGATTAATCGCGATTAATCGTTTGACAGCCCTATTTAAGTCTTAATTTCTTCATTCAAAAATGTACTGAAAATGGTAGCGCATACATCAATTTAATTAAATCTCAGTCTGCATGATTTGACAATGGCACTAAACCATATAGCGATATCCATTTTGTGCAGCCCTAATAGAGACAGAAAAAATAGACCATAAACGATAGCGTAACCCAAGCTGACCGTTCTTCATCAGCGTCTTGACCTGATCACCCAGAGGCAGGGTGCGGAGCTGGGCCATGGAGAGCACGTTACTGGGACCCACGGGCTTCACGCTAGAGAACGAGAGACAAAATAAGATCAGAAATCATCTGAAAAACTCTATGCATCCTACAGAAAGTTCCTCTACTTACACTTTTTCTTCAGCCAGAGGAGGCATGAGCATGGACAGATATTCACTGAGGAGAGAACAAAAACACCAGATGAACACACACTTTACAGGAGGAATTAAACACATCAGTGTCCATCATGGGTGAAATCAACATGCACTCTAACCGTGGTGTTTTCACCAGCTCTGTGTTTTCTGTGGTGTCCATGGCCTGACAGTAAAGATACTGGCGCTCGTGCTCAGAACGGCCGTCCTACAGAAGCACAATAATCACAATAAATGAGGATTCATGCATAATAAACACGCACAGTGATAATAATATTGAAGATTAAATTAACTTATTTATATACAAACACTTCAATTACACTCAATGATGTTTTTATTATAAATAAAGTTTAGAATTACATAATCATATTTCTACTCCAATTCGTTTTTTTAAATATAAACATTTAAATCGCGGCTGATTTATTCAAACATGCATTAAATATTGAAGAACATTATAATGAATATGTAACGGTGCATAGCTATATTTATCAGAATGTTGCTTTCTAAAGTTCACTTTTCTAGCTGACTAATGAGTTTATGGTCACTGAATATGTTTTTCTGAGGTAAATGTGACGTCACGTGACATTGAAGCTGTTTTATTGAGGTTGAAGCAGTGATTGAGTGATTACACGAGACATGATACGGATTTCAGTAAGTTGTACTGTATATTTTAACATACCTTCAGATGTTCATGCATGTTTATTTCGCTGTAACTGGTATTAAAGCAGAGGAGAGGATGATCACATGCTTCTCTTTAACTGAGGCGCTAAAGCGATCTGTCACGCCACATTAAACAGTGCCATTCATATTGAATCTCATAATAAGATGGACGTCATTTGAAATCTGAGACTTTGCTTCATATCAAAAGTAACAAAGATTACTGCGATTTATTGGATGGGAGGAGCTACATATTCTGCTCATTCATCAACTGAAAACAGACTAGACTAATCGATTCTTGGGATTTAAGAAACAATATTGGTTCATAAAAATGAGAATCTGTATTTTTTATGCACAGCATTGTCATTTCAGGCTTTAAAATACTGTTAATGATTCTAGATGCCTGATTACAAACTGCTTAGATTTTCAGAATGCATTTTTATACTGTGTAAAAGAGCAGCTGAATGAAAATGTATCAAATAACACAAATATTGCATATGTTTTTATGCTCATCTTGGCATTTCAATCCAGTGTTTATATCCCTAAACTCACAAAAATAACGTGTGCATGGAAACACAGCTAAGATGTTGACTTCTGTTTGTTCTGTATCTGAGAATCACACTGAGATTAGTGCACCAGGATATGCGGGTCATGTGATCACACTCACCTTTAGACCGTGGTAGTGCAGGTGAACCCAGGGCTCTTCCGCCTGTTTCTTCTGCAGGAACTCGTACGACTGGATGCGGCGCTGACGGGCCTGTTCTGACTCCGGCCGGGAAAACCTCACCTGGTTAAAAACAATAAGAGGAGTGAACACAAAACACACACTGACTGCATTTTGCTCAACTGAATGAAGCCTTACAGTGATTTGTTTAACGTCTTCTTCTGCTTCATCCTGAGAAGAGTCTCCAGCTGTAACGAACACATTCGTTAGTTAATAATGTGTCTAACACAACGATTTATCCGTGCACATCATTATTGTTCCTCATAATCTTGAATCAGAAAATCTTCTCCTCCCTCTTCTCTGATGATGAGGGCGGGGCAACCTGTCACTCACATGAGATCCACCAATAGCAAACCACAACCATCCAATCAAAATCAAGCCCCGCCCTACATCTGTTCTTGTTTGCGAAGCATTTCTGCACTACAGAAAAGAAAAGACGAGCACAACTTCCGTTTCATGCGACTTTAAGATGTGAAGGTGTAAAAATAGTGTCCCAAAAACCCCTCCTGACCTTCATTGGCCGCCTCTCTCTCTCTGTGTTTAGTATCAGCTTTATCCAAGTATGTGAAGCTCGGTCTCATCTGCAGGATTCCTTGCAGCGGCGTGAGATGAAGCTCTCCTGCCACCAATACATCAATAACAGCTCATCACATCACAATACTTGACACTTCTGCTAATCTAAGACTTAATTTAAATTTAATTACCTTTGTGGAACACGGCTGCAGCGTAGCGGGACGTGTTCGTGGTCGCCTGGATCGACGAGAACGTTTGCTTGTCCATCATTTTCCTTTAAGCAGAAGGAAAAGATTAACACTAGTAACACCAAAGTTGGTTCTAAGCACCAGAAAGCTGATGTTCCTCACGTCGAATAAACGTTGGAGTCCTCAGAGGACGTGCCGTCCACATTGAGGGCGATCTGCTCCCCTTTACTGCGGCAGTAGTTCGGACTCATGGTGTCCATTGCAACCTCGAGTTCAACCTGGATGTGAGGAGGGAAAAACGTGACCTCTGTGCTTTTAAAGAGGAGTGACTTCAGAAACTAGGAGTGAAAACCGGCTTACTTTCTGCTGCTTGGGTTTAATTCTGGCCGCCAGATGAGTGGCGTTATTGTAGCTCATGGTTGCAGGACGCACCGGATACTAGAGGAGAAACGGTTCAAACGTGTACAACAATTGTGGCGTTTCACCCTGATCAGTCAATAACCAAAACTGCTCAGGCATTTTTATCTAGCCTTGTCTATAAACAAACACTTAAATAGTATGCAAAATAATCTACAGCTCAAAAAGATGCATTAAATAAACTGATCAAAAGAGACAGGATAAGCAAATGGGCACCAAAACGCATACAAAAATGTCTTTTTGGAGAGTATTCATGGAAACACAGAGGATTGTGTGTTAAATAAATGATAAATGTACACAGTCGAGAAATAAAACGCATGTGTATCAGTGTATTGGATCCGTACAGCTCTTAAAGTGACAGCAGCCTAATAAACCTGCTGGTGTCTGTCGTTAATGATAATATTGGAAAAATGAAGGAAAATCACTCTGATCTTGATTGAATAACTTAAGTAGCTTTAATAAGGATTAATCTATATTTAATGTGCACAGTTAGACTACGCAGTGTTATTTTACATGAGACGAGAATACTTTTTGTGTGCAAAGACAAAAAAAATAACGATAACTTCTCATGTTGTTTACGTCCAGCGCTTCCAGGTTCATCGTCAGAACGCCGACTCATTATTGGCCGGCTCCTGCATGCGTTGTGCTAATCACGTGATCAGCTCTGGCCAATACTGAGCCGGCGTTCGGACGTAAACACGGAAGCTTCACTGTGTTACTGCGTCACCTGCGTAAGATCATGACAGAAGAGAAGAGATTGTTGAATAAAGTGGTTATTTTTGTTTTGTTTTTGCGCACAAAAAGTATTCTCGTCTCTTCATAACATTAAGATTGAACCACTGCAGTCACATGACTGTTTTAACGATGTCTTTAGTTCCTTTCTGGAGCTTGAAAGTGTTGATTATATTGCTCGGATTTCATCAAAAATATCTTAATTTGTGTTCTGAAGATGAACGAAGGTCTTACGGGTGTGGAACGACATGAGGGAGAGTATTTAATGACAGATATTATATTTGTGGGTGATTTTTGTTTTTGTTTTTAATGTCCATTTTGTTTCTTTGCTCTTCTTGTATTGCTGTTTGTCTTCTGTAATTATTTTGACCTTTTACATCACATGTACATTAGTTACACTAGTATTAGTTTTGCTGAAGTATCAATAATTCAGAAATTTCACTAATATTTCAAATTACTCACCAATAATTGTGATTTCAATATTGACCAAAAATGACACTGAAGACTGGAGTAATGATGCTGAAAATTCAGCTTTGATCACAGGAATAAATTACACTTTACTATATATTCACATAGAAAACAGCTGATTTACATTATAATAATATTTCACTGTTTCACTGTATTTTTGATCAAATAAACACAGCCTTGGTGAGTCTAACCAACCCAAACTTTTGCACATTTTTATGTCCAACACATTCACCATCATTAAACTGCGCTGCATTAATATCAGCTCTGACGTCGAGCAATAACCTTATGATCGGTCATTCTCACCTGGAACAGATACAGCTTTTCCACGAGACTTCTGGCCAGATACACGTCAATCTAACGAGAGGAAGAGAGAGAGAGAGACAGAGAGAATGAAGATAGACGCTCAACGGTGATGCTGCAGTTTGATCATCCTGTAGAAGTTCAACATGTCCTTTGACCTCTTGTATGATTGGATCGTCATCGTCTCCGCTGGCCATAGTGAAGACAGATGAAGAAACCACTGCTGGAAGACTTCAAACCTGTGAACACAAGAGAAAGCTATGAATATAATGTGATTATATGTGAATATATGAAACACAATACTGGTGATTAAAGGGTCAAAAATGAAAATTCAGTCATTAATTCCTCTCCTTCATGTCGTTCCACACCCGTAAGAACTTCATTCATCTTCAGAACACAAATTAAGATATTTTTGATGAAATCCGATGGCTCCTGCATAGCCAGCAATGACATTTCCTCTCTCAAGATCCATTAATGTACTAAAAACATATTTAAATCAGTTCATGTGATTTCAAAACACTGCTTCATGAAGCTTCGGAGCGTTATGAATCTTTTGTGTCGAATCATGATTCGGATCACGTGTCAAACTGATGAAATCACGTGACTTTGGCGCTCCGAACCGCTGATTCGACACCCTGATTCATAACGCTCCGAAGCTTCATGATCGGCCATCACTATATAAGTCGTTATTTTGTTTTTTAATATTAATATTGAACCACTGTACTCACATGAACTGATTTAAATATGTTTTTAGTACATTAATGGATCTTGAGAGAGGAAATGTCATTGCTGGCTATGCAGGAGCCATCGGATTTCATCAAAAATATCTTAATTTGTGTTCTGAAGATGAATGAAGTTCTTACGGGTGTGGAACGACATGAAGGAGAGTAATTAATGACTGAATTTTCATTTTTGGGTGAACTAACCCTTTAACTTGTCCCAAGACCAATATTGTGTTTATACACGTATATATGAAAAAATTGTGCTAGTAAACACACACACACATATATATACACAAACACACTAGAGACATATAAAGTCAGAATTGACTATAAATATAAAATTCCCATAAGTTAAACTTTACATACACACACATTTTTATATTATATTATATATATATATATACACACATATACATATATGTATGTATGTATGTATGTATATATATATATATATACATACACATATACACACACACACACACAATACATATAAGTTATAAACACACTCGTGTAAACTGTCAATCAATCAGTGTTTGTCATGATAATTAGCAGGTAATCGTTTAGTGAATGATGCAAGAGCGAGCAACACGACACTGACGACCAGCAGCTTCAAACAAACACGAACACAACAAGTTACATTACAATTAAAAGTAAAAATGTTAAAAACAAACACTTATGAAGGGAAACTGTCAGAGTCTCGAGCGAAACAACATGCTAAGCAGCGCTAGCGGCTCCTCGCGCGCGTCACGGCGATCACAGGCACATTCACCACATCTGCGATCTGAACGCGTTTATATTCATGATCTCTGTGCGTGTGAAACTTTTGATACAGCATTGTCAGTGCCAGCATGCTGTGAACTCACTGACACACACACCGAGGCCTCGACTGACCCACTGACCATCAAACCCGCAGCTGAGCTCAGATCTGACCTGTGACTGACCGCCGCTCGCCTCGACCTCTTCCCTCGGCCCGAGCCTCTCTTCAGCTCAGCGTGTGGAGGAGACGAGCTGTCTCTGTGCTGCCATGATGGTCATCATCAGCTGCAGTCAGACACGTGGGGAGGAGCCGTGTGTGCTCGCCACAATCCCACCATGCACTGCGGCCGCGACGCACTGGCCGCGTCACAATCCCTGCCAGAGCGGTATACCTAGGGATCTTGTGTCCTGAGAATCATGAGTCAACTAGTGTGCATGTGCTGAAAGACATTATTCGCCACTGTTATTACAATTCCAAACATATAATATATTAACATGCACGTCATGTGTGACAATATTAGGCATATTTAATTGTTTATTAGCATACTCAAAATATTACCTATGAAATTGTTTCAAAATGTTTTTAGAAAAAAAAAAAATCCAAAATGTCATTTTCACCACTCTCACAGAAACTTATTAAATATAAAAATTAAACTCGATGTATGGAGGGCCTTTTCTGCCACATGAGAAACAAATCATGATTTTGTACATCATAATTATGACATAAAAGTCGAAAGAATGACATACTAATCATATTTATGAGATGAAAAGTCGGAATTATGACATACTAAGTTGAAATTATGACTTAAATTGTCACAATTATGATATAATTATGGCATGAAGTTGAAACAGAGATCATAATTTCACATTTTTATTCCATAATTTCCGGATATCATATGATTATGACTTATTGCCATAACTTTAAGTCAAAATTATGACATAAACAGTCAAAATTATGAGCATCATAATTTTTTACATTTTATTTCATATATTTAAATGTGTATGTCATAAGTCATAATTTCAACTTTTTCTCATTATTATGACATAAAATGTCAAATATATGAAATAAGAAGTAAAAATGGACACATAATTTTGACTTTTTATTTCATCATTTTGACTTGAAATTATGACATAAAAAGTCAAAATGTGTCAATATATTCATATATTTAACTTTTTATAATTACCGAATGACTAAGTGTCATAATAATGCATTTTTATGTCATAAGTATGAAAGATAAAGTCATAATTTCAACTTTTTATTACATAATTTTGACTTTTTCTCATTATTATGACTTTGTGATTATGATATAAATGTAAAATATATGAAAAAAGTAAAAAAATTGGCAGTCATAATTTTTCAAAGTTAAATATATAAAAATATTGACACAATTTTGACTTTTTATGTCATAATTTCAAGTCAAAATTATGAGTTTCAATATTTCATATTTTACTTGTCATAATTACTGAATGACTTATGAAAGATAGTCATAATTTCAACTTTTTATCACATAATTTTGACTTTTTCTCATTATTATAACTATGTGATTATGACATAAATGTAAAATATATGAAAAAAGTAAAAAATTTACAGTCAATTTTGTATATGTAAAATATATGAATATATTGACACATAATTTTGACTTTTTATGTAATCATTTCAAGTCAAAATTATGAGTTTCAATATATTCATATATTTTACTTATAATTACTGAATGACTTAGTATGTCATAATGATTTTTTGTCATAATTATGAGAAAGTCTTGATGTCAACTGTTTATCATTATTATTACTGTGATTATGACATAAAAAGTCAAATATGAAATAAAAAATAGACTCAATTTTGACTAGAAATTCTAACAAAAAGTCAAAATTATGAGTGTCAATATATTCTATGTAATTATTACGGAATGACTTAGTATGCCATAAATATGATTTTTTTGTCATAATTATGATTTACTAAAAATGTACTTCAGTAATGATGAGCATTAGCACAAACTGAATAAACTGTACAGTTTTTATTTTATATTATTTGTTCATAGTTGCTTTGATCTAAACCACGGTATCTCTATAATGATTAATTCAGATGGCAAATATTACATCATTTCCACATGTTCAGCACATCATCCTCGACACAAACACACAAACAATCACTTTTCATTTTGGCAACTTTATTTCATAAGTGTAACACTGACTAAACGAGTGTGAAAGAGGAACATTAAATTATACACTTTTCCAGCTTCCCAGATATGGAAACTGGAACCCTAAAACTGCTGTCATCTGGTCAGCACTGAAATGTTTCGACATGGTGGATTTATTACAAATCTTACGGTGGAGGTTTCTATTCTTACTCTTACTGAAGGTAAATCGCTTTGCTTTTTACACAAATTTCAAACAATGAATTTGAAAAATCTGATTTTCACTCATAAAAAGTATATCAGTTCTGCATTCACAGACCAGGTGACAGGATTGTTCTACATCAGCCTCTTATTTATTTCAGTGATAAACAGCGACGCCACCTGCTGGCAGAGGCAGTCAGACCTGACTGAAATAAGGAACATGAGGATGGATTGGGACTTCAGGTGTCCCGAGAGCTAACCGGAGGAAACTCCTGTTCGTCATCCAGGCGCAGCGGTCCGTCCGCAAACTCGTGCTCTGGGATCAGCTCTCCTCTCTTCGCTCCTCCATCCTCAGAGTAGCCTGAAGGAAAAGTGGATCATCGACACGCCGTCATTTACCTTTATGAGAAGCACTGAAACAAACAGACGCAGACATGTGACATGTTCTCGTCAGATGTACCCGTGAGGGAGCTGGAGGACGGAGAGTCCTGATTCCTGCTCGTGGCAACAGTTGCTGCGTAGGATGGACTTCCGACCTCGAGCTCCGACGCCGCTGGACCTTCATCAGCACTCTCGTACAGTCTATTGGACGAATAAAATGCAAAATTATCTAGAGATTTGACCATCAGCTACTCAAGGTTCAAAAGCTTAAGACACAATCAAAGGCATGAATATATTTACACGTGAATCTGATTTTAAATGAGCCTAACGTATCCAGTCACGAGTTTCACACAATCACATTCCTTTGCTTAAATTACTGTGTACACACAACATTTTATTAAACTTTTATAAGTTCATTTACATGATAACTGCATTTTGGGGGCCTGAAAATGCAGACTTTTGAAAACGGGTTTCAAAGCGCAAGTTTTTGAAAACGACACTGTTATCGTCTCCGTGAAAACTACAAAACTGCAAATTTGTGAAAACGGTAACATCATGCACATGCGTGTTACGTGTTCAGTCTATAGGTGCTTGGTGATTCTTTATAAAGTGACATCGCCATCTACTGGCCAGGCAGCAGAATACAGTGATTTTAGTCGTTTTCGAGGATCCGTGTGAACGGGAACGTTTTGACTTCGTTGTCGTCTCTACATGAAAAATGCAAAGGAAGAAGTACAGTTGTAAATCCTAAGAAAAAAAAAGCACCAGATCAACAAATTGTGTGCCGGCAAAAATAATATTTTAACAGTTTTTAAAAAATTATACATTTTATAGTTTATTATTCATCAAATTAGACAAAAAAAAAAGTAAATTAATTGTATATTTTATGGTTTATTGTGAATCAAATTGGACAAAAACTGTAAATAAATTTAATATTTTATTTTGAATCAAATTCGGAAAAAAATGTAAATAAATTTTATATTTTATTTTGAATCAAATTGGACAAAAACTGTAAATCGATTATATAGTTTATGGTTTAATATAAATTAAATTGGATATAAAACTAAATCAATTACATATTATATGGTTTATTGTGAATCAAATTGGACAAAAACTGTAAATAAATTTTATATTTTATTGTGAATCAAATCGGAATTTTTTTTTTAAATAAATGTTATATTTTATTGTGAATCAAATTGGACAAAAAATGTAAATAAATTTTATATTTTATTGTAAATCACATTGGAAAAAAAGTGTAAATAAATGTTATATTTTATTTTGAATCAAATTGGACAAAAAATGTAAATAAATTTTATATTTTATAGTGAATCAAATTGGTCAAAAACTGTAAATCGATTATATAGTTTATGGTTTAATATAAATTAAATTGGATATAAAACTAAATCAATTACATATTTTATGGTTTATTGTGAATCAAATTGGACAAAAAATGTAAATAAATGTTATATTTTATTTTGAATCAAATTGGACAAAAACTGAAAATCGATTATATAGTTTATGGTTTAATATAAACCAATTAAACTGGACAAAAAACTAAATCAATTAAATATTTTATGGTTTATTGCGAATCAAATTGGACAAAAAACTGTAAATCAATGCAGATTATGATTTTTGAAACCATTGAATTTAATCTACCTGTGCTTCTTGACTAAAGGACAGTCTCCTCCTTCCTGCGGATCTATATTGTAGATGTAGAGATGACCATCTAATGAAGCCACCAGAAGACGTGGAACCTTCTGGATCCTGCGGGCGATGACATATCAGCACAGAAACAACATCTCCACATGATCATGACATCAGCAGCACACATGTACTGGACTCACGTGGAGAGAGCGGATATATTCTTCATGCCTGCCGCGGCGAGGCGGACGGTAGCAAACGCTCGGTCCTGATGCATCATGTCCGACACCTGAGAGGGAAGGTAAGTGCTGGCGGCAGAAAACATCTTCCCCATGTATCCAGACCATGATGGAGACTCCTGACTGTGTTCATGAGAGACACATGACATCATGAAGCATGGAAGTCCATTAACTGCTCTTTAAACACGGTAGGGCAAGAATCACAATTCTTTTGTTTAAAATAGAGATTATGATTCTCCCACGATTCTGAACAGATAACTAAACAAAATAACATATAATTTACTAGCGCTTCTGACAAAATGCTTTTGAATGAATCTCTTGAATGAATGATTCAGTGACTCACTCACAAAGACTTCACTTGTTTCATTACTGGATGAATCAGTGTTTTTGAATAAATCTCTTGAACGAATGATTCAATGACTCACTCATAAAGTCTTCACTGGTTTCATTACTGGATGAATCAGCGTTTTTGAACAAATCTCTTGAATGAATGATTCAATGACTCACTCATAAAGACTTCACTGGTTTCATTACTGGATGAATCAGTGTTTTTGAATGAATCTCTTGAATGAATGATTCAATGACTCATTCATAAAGTCTTCACTTGTTTCATTACTGGATGAATCAGTGTTTTTGAACAAATCTCTTAAATGAATGATTCAATGACTCACTCATAAAGTCTTTACATTTCATTACTGGATGAATCAGCGTTTTTGAACAAATCTCTTGAATGAATGATTCAATGACTCACTCATAAAGTCTTCACTGGTTTCATTACTGGATGAATCAGTGTTTTTGAATGAATCTCTTGAATGAATGATTCAATGACTCACTCATAAAGACTTCACTGGTTTCATTACTGGATGAATCAGTGTTTTTGAGCAAATCTCTTGAATGAATGATTCAATGACTCACTCATAAAGTCTTCACTTGTTTCATTACTGGATGAATCAGTGTTTTTGAACAAATCTCTTAAATGAATGATTCAATGACTCACTCATAAAGTCTTTACATTTCATTACTGGATGAATCAGCGTTTTTGAACAAATCTCTTGAATGAATGATTCAATGACTCACTCATAAAGTCTTCACTGGTTTCATTACTGGATGAATCAGTGTTTTTGAATGAATCTCTTGAATGAATGATTCAATGACTCACTCATAAAGACTTCACTGGTTTCATTACTGGATGAATCAGTGTTTTTGAGCAAATCTCTTCAATGAATGATTCAATGACTCACTCATAAAGTCTTCACTTGTTTCATTACTGGATGAATCAGTGTTTTTGAACAAATCTCTTGAATGAATGATTCAATGACTCACTCATAAAGTCTTCACTTGTTTCATTACTGGATGAATCAGCGTTTTTGAGCAAATCTCTTGAATGAATGATTCAATGACTCACTCATAAAGTCTTCACTTGTTTCATTACTGGATGAATCAGTGTTTTTGAGCAAATCTCTTGAATGAATGATTCAATGACTCACTCATAAAGTCTTCACTGGTTTCATTACTTGATGAATCAGCGTTTTTGAATGAATGTCTTGAATGATTCAATGACAGAAACATTTTTTAACAGTCACTTTATCGCCACCTACTGGTGTAATGATGTAATTGATACAATCTTTATTTGAAGCATCAAGTTACTTTCAAAAGCTGATTTGCTCTATTTTGATTTTGATTCACTACTGTAGACATCAGTGTTTATATCTGAACTATAAACTTTTATCCCAGTACTTCTGTGATAATCTGAATTATTGTAAGACAGAAATAATGATACTGTGCGGTTGAAAAGACTGTTTGTGAAGATGTTTCATATCTATACATGACAGCGACTCTCTCTAGATCAGAATGCAGATCTGAATGTTCGCTGTGATCAGACTTGTTTAATAGACGTCGTTGTCATAGGATCGCGTGGGTGTTTGAATCGAGATTGCAATCTTTTAACGATTAATCGTTTTCTGTATTTATGCACATCATCATCATCCATGATGAACATGTTTTGTGATTGGTTGTTGTTGTATGTACCTGGGTCTGTGATGCTCCAGTCTGAAGATATGAACAGTCTCTGTGTTACTGGAGGCACAGAGAAACTGTGCGTCGGCACTGAACGACAAGGAACTGATGCTCACATACCTGAACACAAACACAGGGAACACATCCTCCAGGAATGAATACTGATGTTTAAATAGTATATAGATATATATATATAGTATTAAAAAGTATATAGTATATAAATAAATATAGATGTTTCGGTCTTAAAACACACTTTTTGATGCCCATGACCCCCAAATTAAGTGATCTTTTCAAAAAACAAACAAAAAAAATTATGGAAGCTATATATATCATGTATAAATGTCATTTACACTGTTTGAGGAAAAATATAAAGTTTGTCATTGTAAAGACAGCTAAATTTAAAACTTTTCATTGCTATATATATATAGTGCATATTAAATTATTTATAATTAAATCAAAAAGTTTTTTTCAATATGAAACAATATGCACTGTGAATATACAAATAAACTTGAAATGAATTGAACTATACCTCTTACCTCTTCATCCCTCTGCGGAATTCAAACAGTTTGTCTCCGTCAGGAACGCTGAAGACTCGTATAACAGTGCCCTGGGTTATCATATCATCACACAATCACAACATGGTCAGAATCATGATACTGAGGATATCTGAGATACAACCTTCTCTGACTCACTTTTTCAGAAGCAGTGGCCAGACTGGTTCCTGAAGCGTTGAATGAGATGGCGGCCACATGACTGGCATGGGCGGAGATCACAGTCACCTCATTCTGAAATAATCAAAGTGGAGGAGTTTAAATCAACTAGATAAACATGTTTGTCAACACAGACTTTGATGTTGGCTTGAGAAAGCCTGACCAGAAAGTTTGATGAAGCTTTAAACGTTTGAAGTTTGAAGGTTATGACGGCATATCAGAAAACAAATAGATAGATAGATAGATAGATAGATAGATAGATAGATAGATAGATAGATAGATAGATAGATAGATAGATAGATAGATAGATAGATAGATAGATTGATAGAGAGTGTTTTAACATGTTGCTAACATGTTTCAGCACATTTCTAACATCTTTTAGTATGTTGCTAGCATGTTTCTAGTATATGATTTAAGACAACACAGTGTTATCATGATTTAACACTGTTAGCATTTTTAACGTTTTAGCATGCTTCTAACATCAATTAGCACATTGCTAACATGATTTAGCACACTATTAACATTTTTCTATGTGAATTAGCACACATTTGCAAACACGGTATAACATGTTAACATTTTTCTAACATGTTTCTAGTATATGATTTAACACATTGCTATCATGATTTAACACTGCTGACATTTTAGCATGTTTCTAACATTGATTAGCACATTGCTAACATGTTTTATCATGTTTTGCTAACATGATATAACACATTGCTAGCATGTTTATAATGTGATTTAATATGTTGCTAGCATGTTTCTAGCATTAATTAGTAAATTGTTAACATGTTGCTAGCATGATTTAGCATTTTGTTATTTTTCTTACATAATTTGGGACGTTGATATCATGAATTAACTCTTTGCTAGCATTTTTAGAGCATTAGCAATTAGCAAATTTGCTAGCATGTTTTAAAATGTTTCTAACATGATTTAACATCGTTGTTAACATTTTCTTACATGGATTTAGCACGTTACTATCATGATTTAGCACACGTTGCTATCATGATTTAGCACGTTGCTATCATGATTTAACTCTTTGTTAGCATTTTTAGCATGTTTCTAACATCAATTAGCAAATCACTAACATGTTTTAACGTTGCTAACACATTGCTAGCATGTTTCGAATGTGATTTAACATGTAGTTAGCACATTTCTTACAAGAATTAACACATTGCTAGTATAATTTAACAGTTTGTTAGCATTTTTCTTACATGATTTGCGACATTGCTATCAAGATTTTACTCTTTGCTGACATTAACAAATTAGCAAATTGCTAGCATGTTTTAACATGCTTCTAACATCAATTAGCACATTGCTAACATGATTTAGCACACTGTTAACATTTTCTACGTGAATTAGCACACTTTGCTAACATGGTATAGCATGTTGTTAACGTTTCTAGAATATGATTTAACACATTGCTAACGTTTTAACATGTTTTTAGCATCAGTTAACACATTGCTAACATGTCTTATCATATTGGTAACATGATATAACACATTGCTGGAACGTTTCTAATGTGATTTAACATGTTGCTAGCACGTTTCTAACATGACTAAGCAAACTGCTAACATGTTACTAGCATGATTTAATATTTTGTTAACATTTTTACATGATTTAGGACGTTGCTATCATGATTCAACTCTTTGTTAGCATTTTTTAGAAAATTAGCAATTAGCAAATTGTTAGCATCTTTTAACGTTTCTAACATGATTTAACATCGTTGTTAACATTTTCGTACATGACATTGCCATCATAATTTAACTCTTTGTTAGCATTTTTAGCATGTTTCTAGCATCAATTAGCTAATTGCTAGCATGTTTTAACGTTGCTAACACATTGCTAGCATGTTTCGAATGTGATTTAACATGTTTTTAGCATGATTTAACATGTTGCTAGCACATTTCTTAGCACATTGCTAACATGGATTAGCTCATTGCTAGCATATTTTAACATGATTTAGCACATTGTGTTAGCATGTTTCTAACGTGAATTAACACAATGTTAAGGAATGTTTGTAACGTGAGACAGTAATAATGAGTTTAGATAGCTTCTCCAGCTCTGCGTTCCCTTTAAAGACACATTTACCAGATTCACAGCATCATACAGAGTGATCTCTCCCGCGGTGACGCTCCCAGGATACGCCAGGTATGAGTTGGAAAGATTGACAGATAATGCGCACAGACCTGTCAGAATGGAGAGATTTACGGATCATTCCGGCCCAGTTTAACACACTCTGATCCTCTGGACCGCGAGCACCAGCTGTTCACCTGTGGGGTTCGGTGGCGTGTTGAGAAGAGACTTCAGCAGCTTCATGTCCTTGATATTATGGATGTACAGGGCCTCCTCCAAACACACTACGAGTCTCTGAAAAATAGTCAAATATTTAATCAAAAATACAGTAAAAATTGTGAAATATTATTATAATGTAAATCAGCTGTTTTCTATGTGAATATATAGTAAAGTGTAATTTATTCCCGTGATCAAAGCTGAATTTTCAGCATCATTACTCCAGTCTTCAGTGTCACATGATCCTTCAGAAATCATTCTGATATGATGATTTGATGCTCAAGAAACATTTATGATTATTAACAATGTTGAAAACAGTTGTGCTGCTCCATATTTTTGAGGTCTCTCTCTCTATACACACCAAACGATCGGTTTGTGTGCAACAGCGCAATCAGACCTCACTAACCAAGTGCTGAATGCAGCAGACATAGTGGTGTATTAGAGGTAAAATATTATATAAATACTGTTCGGTTTCTCACACAAACCGATCGTTTTGTGTCTTAGGACATCAATGTGTCGTCACGAGCTGCAGGGTTTAATTTGGATTTGTCTGTGCATGTTTTTTGACTCTTATAGATGGAGTTCCCATTGACACGCATTAAAAATCATCATTTGTGTTCTACTGAAGAAACAAAGTCACCTACATCTTGGACGCGCTGGGGGTAAGCAGATAAACATCACATTCTCATTTTTGGGTGAACTATCCCTTTAAAATGTGTTTTTGCACACCTGACGGTTGAGCTTGACCGCGAGGATGTTGCTGGAGTAGCTGTAGTTACAGATCTCTGTGCCCTTCTTGAAGTGATAGATGTTCATCCTGAACGGAGCAGATCTGCTCACGACCACCATCAGACTGCTGGAGAAGAGCCGCTCCGCCACACACACATCAGGGCTCTCCACTGACCACACAGACACACAGTTTTCACACACTGTAATTTTACATTACAAAGAAGACAGAACGTCATACAAAATGCATCTTCCCAAATGTCTGTGACGTCAAAGACCTCGTGGCCAAATGTTTGGCTTGCATATTAATATGATTGCATAATTCTGAGTCAGTTTTCTGTACCTCCTTGATGAATGCAATCCATTCTGTCAACAGAGGACAGAGAGAAAAGCCTGTAGCCATTCTGACCACCAACAGCCAAAGACCTGAAACATGATAGATAGATAGATAGATAGATAGATAGATAGATAGATAGATAGATAGATAGATAGATAGATAGATAGATTAAATGTCATGTGATTTGGCATAACTGTCTCGTTTTTAAGATCATAGTTTTACATGCGCGCTCACGTTGTGTCCTGGTTGAAGGACGCGCACGAGAGCCTCTGGAGCTCCGGAGATCCATCAGAACCAGAACTCTGCCTGTCTGGAGAAGAACCGGATCTTCGCACCTTCTCTCCGGTTCGGAGCTCTGCGATCGGTTCGATCATCCCGCAGTGACGCTAGTATATGTCCATAAATTGTGGCAGTTTTGCTTTCAAAGAAAATTACATGTTTGGCAACTAATTATTGTTTTTAAGGTTATTATTATTGAGCGTCCAGTTGCTGACACGCGCAGTGTTCCGTTTGAGCAAAACAAAAACCAGCTGACGTGATGCGTTTACGTCATGGAGTCATGGGGAATCTTATTGGTTAAGGAAAACGTCTGTCTCCGCTAATGCTCGAAGACTGTGTCTGATTGGCTCACACTTGCGCCTGGAGGACGGCCAGTGGGCGTGGCTTCTGGTGAATATCTCAATAACAGCACGAGGAATTGTTTTGGTCGAGCGAAATGTCTCAAAACACACTTAATCAAACACACACGCGAATAATATCCTCATATAATCCAAGCGTCCAACATACTGGACACATCTGGTTCGGATTTTCCGACTTTTCAGTGTTTCTGCACATGTTGTTTAGTCATTTGTCCGGAAATGGCAGCAGGTGACTATTTTTTAATGATCCCATATTTTTACCTGACGTGTTTATGATTGTTCAGTTGTTACAGAATATTGCTATCATGAAGGGGAAATATTCGTGTTTAACAGCAGAATTCCTGGTGAAAAACTACATTACCCAGGATTCTACTCAAAATCTCCACCAATCAGTGAATCGCGCTGAATAAAGCGTTGCAAAAATATATAGCTGCCTTTAAAAATATTACGATGGGGTCAGTGACATCTATTGAAAACAGTTGCATGAAATTGTCAGACTAGTCTTTCAATTAGTCTTCTAATTATTTTCTTTAAGACTTTATGTCAGTTTGATAGAAATGTAGATTGGTATAATTTGAATCTGAAAAGTACGACTTTGGAAAACTGCTAGTTGGTCAAACTGGGTTTTAAAGGGTTAGTTCACCCAAAAATGAAAATTCTGTCATTAATTACTCTCCCTCATGTCGTTCCACACCCGTAAGACCTTCGTTCATCTTCAGAACACAAATTAAGATATTTTTGATGAAATCCGATGGCTCAGTGAGGCCTGCATTGACAGCAAAGCCACTGAACCTCTCAAGATCCAGAAAGCAACTAAAGACATATTTAAAAGAGTTTATGTGAGTTCAGTGGTTCAACTTTAATATTATATAACGACTTTATTCAACAATATCTCGTGATAGCCGATTTTAAAACACTGCTTCTGAGCTTTGAATCTGTTGTTTCGAATCAGTGATTCGGATCTCCTGTCAAACGGCTAAACTGCTGAAATCACGTGACTTTGGCGCTCCGAATCCCTGATTCGATTCACAAAGCTCCGAAGCAGTGTTTTGAAATCGGCCATCACTATATTGTTGAAAAGTCATTATTTTATTTATTTATTTATTTTAAATATTCTTGTTGCTTTATAATATTAATATTGAACCACTGTACTCACATGAACTGATTTAAATATGTTTTAAGTACATTAATGGATCTTGAGAGGTTCAGAGGCCTCACTGAGCCATCGGATTTTATCAAAAATATCTTAATTTGTGTTCCAAAGATGAACGAAGGTCTTAAGGGTGTGGAACGACATGAGGGAGAGTAATTAATGACTCTATTTTCATTTAAGACAGTCTAGGCACCTGCTGATCTAGTCAAATGTTCTGAAGGAAAGATTGCGAGTGATTCCAAAAGTCGCCGCTAGGTGTCGCTGTATTTCAAGTTTGTTTGTCGGCAGTATCAGGAGGGGAGGGAGCGATAAGACAACTTTTTTTGCTCAATACTTTATTTTTCTTTTGCAAAACTTTATTCTTTTTTAAAAAAAAACATATGTGGCATTATATTGACTCAGTGACATTGATTAACATGCAATTGATTTGATCTACTGTAAGTTCAATAGCCAATAATGCTTGTCATGCATATTTCCGAGGTGGGATCTGTCCTGGTGGAAGGAAGAAAGAAGAAAGTCGCTGAATGAACGCATGTGTTTACGGCACCTGGTCAGGATCGACTTTCATTTTATATCTCATCCTTTGACCAAAATATCGCGCTTTCTGCAAGAGTACAGGGGAGAACTGTGATTATTTTGAACAAATTGCCATAATTAAACTGTCATTCCTGATATGCTTCACCAAAAATAGCTTTATTGAGAGATTAGTCATTATTTCATCTCATGTTTCCAAAGGTAAATGTTTCTTTAGTTAATTCAGCGGGAACATGTACAGGTGCGAGTGTTTTGAGCCTTTTGTGTTGAATAAAATATCAAGTGACATTATTAATGATAAAGGCATCAATTAAACCTTATAAAATACCTGAAAGCGAAAAGCAATGAAAGATCCCAGCTAACTAAAATATGTTCTGTTCTCAAGTTATTAAAATGTTTATTTCTGAATATCCAGTTTTTAAAATGTTTTTTCTTGGTTATGCGAACGTTAAGGGAACGTTTCATTGTATCATTCTTCAAACATTATGGGAATGTTACTTTTGAATGTTCTCTGAAACAATTTAAAAAACATTAGATGAACATCCAACTAAAATGTTTCAGAATAAACATTCAATGATCAATGTATAAATAATGTTTTTGTGCTAACGTTTTGAGAACATTATTAAATAACTTTGTGAAAGAAAATTCTATTAATTTAACATTTGTTCATAACTTTGAGAGAACCTTGCCAGAATGTTGGCTGATGATAAAGGAAACCTCTTAAGTTTAATTGTCAGTGATTCAGGTGATCGCAGCACACTGTTGTTGGTACAGAGAGAAATGTTGGGTATGGTTTAATATGAATAGTGTCCAAACAAAAGCAGCATTCAGTGTGAGATGGCATGAATCCAGACAGAGATCTTTGCCTCTGTAAATACTACTTTACACTGAATCCTGCCTGTTTTTTGATTTATGTCGCAGTCATTGAAATAAAGGCATTTCAGCTGATCGCATGCTGAAGATGGGTTGTGGAAGAAGAATATCACTCTCTAATCATAAATCTCTCCGTATACTACAGAGTAAACACACACAAGAGAGCACAAGCAGACCATGTGCTGTCATACATCACACTGATCTCAACTGGGTTTAAACTGAACTCTTGACCTGGTTACACACTCACACAAACACACACACACACACACACACACACACACACACACACACACACACACACACACAGTCATGCAATTAATTATATAAATATACAGTTAATTTAACACACACTGACCCTTACGTGACAACATGTCCCAATGGGAATCAATTGAGTTTTCAACAAAATTTCAACATTTAAAACACAAAATAATTAATGAAACAGCAAAAATACAAAAGATAAAAGGATCAAACCATTATGGCAAAAAAAAAAAAAATAAAAAAAAAATAATAGATTGCAAAAAATAACAAATTATGAAATGTGTGTGAATGAAAACTTGTCCCAACCTACCATGAAAAAAATACTCTAGTTCTGAGAGCTTGTAGGACAAAATTCACAAAAATATTCTAATTTAAGAGATTTTTGAAGTGGAAATCAACATTAAACATGGTCTTTTGGTGCAAAACCTCATAGATACTGAGATATATAGGCTTTGTGACAACTTGCCCCAGTTTGCTCTATATAAATGCCCATACCAACTTGGGCTGAGATTATCCATTAGGATGAAGAAACCTGGACTGTTTCTGATTTTTATTTTGACGTTTTCTACAATGGCTGATGCGGATTCATTGAAGAGTTATTTACAGTTTCAACTATTAATTTAAGTGTGTGTATGTGTGTGTGTGTGGAGGTGGAGAGTGTCAGAGGGAGTCTGGATTTTTCTTTTCGTGCTGTAGTTCCTCCCCCTGCGAGCGTGTGTGTGTGTGTGTGTGTGTGTTTAGTGCGGATCAGACTCAGGTAACAGACGCCTCAGTCAGCAGGATGGGGAGTGTGTGCTTGTGCTGAGGATGGAGAAGAAAGTGTGTGTGATCCAGACTGACTTCCACCAGTGCCGTCCCATCATCGCCATCCACAGCAAGCCGTTGGCACACGTAAGACGTTGCATTTTCTTCTTTTTGTGTGCTTCACACACTTGTGTGGGCCTCATGTCCACACACACTCTGTTTGAGAGACACACCCTCACGTCCAGCAGTGTTTCTGCTCTGCTGATTGAGGTTTCTGAGTTGAGGTGAGTTTTTAGTTGTTGTATTAAAAGTGTTTATTTTGCAAAGGCTGAAGGGATTGGCTGGTGTTCATGTGCAGGTGAACGCAGACTCACGCGTGTTCCTCAGGAATGTAAACATCTGAGCAAAACAACGAGACCAACAGTTCAACATCTGCCATTATCAGTGATCACAAATCAGAAGGATTTCAGACTAATACTGATTTTCAAGATTTAAATTGTAGATGTTCAAGTATTGTGTTCAATTATTATTTATTTAACATATGTTTAAAATACATACACACACATAACACATTATTATAAAGTTATTCTTAAAAAAAGTATAACATATCTAAAAGTATTTTTATTTTTTTGCAGTGTATTTACTTTCAAAGCTGAGATAGCATCTTAAGTTTAGTTTTAGTTTATATCTATGTTAACTTTTGTCCTGCCAAAATGTAAGTGGAATCGAATACTAAAGCATCTGCAGCACAAATGCATCAGGAACAGCTTTGATGTTATTGCATCATATATTATGTCATATCTGTATGTCTACTAAATCACGCATAAAACATCTGCTTTTAGTGCAACAAAATTGTGACAGACTTTGAAATCTGCATTATACAAGTGTATTTGAACAAAAACATATGAATTTTTGAATATACAAACTAGAACGAATACAGATCTTCTTTCTGTCTCAGTATTTCAAAGATTCTTGAAGGGATAGTTCACTGAAAAATGAAAATTCTGTCATTAATTACTCACCTTTTTGTCTTTCCAAACCTGTAAGACTTTCGTTCATCTTCGGAACACAAATGAAGATCTTTTTGAGGAAATCTGAGAGATTTCTGTCCCCCCATTGACAGTCTACGCAACTACCACTTTGACGCATCAAAAAGTTCATAAAGAGATTGTAAAACTAATCCATATGAATTGAGCAGTTTAGTCCAAATTTTTTGAAGAGACTTGATCACTTTATATGATGAACAGATTGAATTTAGGATTTTATTCACTCAACCGAACCTGCTTGATGTGCGAGAACAAACCTCTTGCTGAAGCTCAAACGTACTGCGTAACAGGAGAATGAACCTCATTGGTTCTTGCTGAAGATCAAACGTGCTGCGTAACAGGAGAATGAACCTCATTGGTTCTTGAGGAAGATCAAACGTGCTGCGTAACACGAGAATGAACCTCATTGGTTCTTGCTGAAGATCAAACGTGCTGCGTAACACGAGAATGAACCTCATTGGTTCTTGCTGAAGATCAAACGTGCTGCGTAACAGGAGAATGAACCTCATTGGTTCTTGCTGAAGATCAAACGTGCTGCGTAACACGAGAATGAACCTCATTGGTTCTTGCTGAAGATCAAACGTGCTGCGTAACACGAGAATGAACCTCATTGGTTCTTGCTGAAGATCAAACGTGCTGCGTAACAGGAGAATGAACCTCATTGGTTCTTGCTGAAGATCAAACGTGCTGCGTAACACGAGAATGAATCTCATTGGTTCTTGAGGAAGCTCAAACGTGCTGCGTAACACGAGAATGAACCTCATTGGTTCTTGCTGAAGATCAAACGTGCTGCGTAACACGAGAATGAACCTCATTGGTTCTTGCTGAAGATCAAACGTGCTGCGTAACACGAGAATGAATCTCATTGGTTCTTGCTGAAGATCAAACGTGCTGCGTAACACGAGAATGAACCTCATTGGTTCTTGAGGAAGCTCAAACGTGCTGCGTAACACGAGAATGAACCTCATTGGTTCTTGCTGAAGCTCAAACGTACTGCGTAACAGGAGAATGAACCTCATTGGTTCTTGCTGAAGATCAAACGTGCTGCGTAACAGGAGAATGAACCTCATTGGTTCTTGCTGAAGCTCAAACGTACTGCGTAACACGAGAATGAACCTCATTGGTTCTTGCTGAAGATCAAACGTGCTGCGTAACAGGAGAATGAACCTCATTGGTTCTTGCTGAAGATCAAACGTGCTGCGTAACACGAGAATGAACCTCATTGGTTCTTGCTGAAGATCAAACGTGCTGCGTAACAG
The DNA here is from genome assembly GCF_018812025.1 of Megalobrama amblycephala. Classification (NCBI taxonomy): domain Eukaryota; kingdom Metazoa; phylum Chordata; class Actinopteri; order Cypriniformes; family Xenocyprididae; genus Megalobrama; species Megalobrama amblycephala. The sequence goes on along the minus strand of NC_063063.1, from coordinate 542,892 downwards.
GAGAATGAACCTCATTGGTTCTTGCTGAAGATCAAACGTGCTGCGTAACACGAGAATGAACCTCATTGGTTCTTGCTGAAGCTCAAACGTGCTGCGTAACACGAGAATGAACCTCATTGGTTCTTGCTGAAGCTCAAACGTGCTGCGTAACAGAGAATGAACCTCATTGGTTCTTGCTGAAGATCAAACGTGCTGCGTAACAGGAGAATGAACCTCATTGGTTCTTGCTGAAGATCAAACGTGCTGCGTAACAGGAGAATGAACCTCATTGGTTCTTGCTGAAGCTCAAACGTACTGCGTAACAGGAGAATGAACCTCATTGGTTCTTGCTGAAGATCAAACGTGCTGCGTAACAGAGAATGAACCTCATTGGTTCTTGCTGAAGATCAAACGTGCTGCGTAACACGAGAATGAACCTCATTGGTTCTTGCTGAAGATCAAACGTGCTGCGTAACACGAGAATGAACCTCATTGGTTCTTGCTGAAGATCAAACGTGCTGCGTAACACGAGAATGAACCTCATTGGTTCTTGCTGAAGATCAAACGTGCTGCGTAACACGAGAATGAACCTCATTGGTTCTTGCTGAAGCTCAAACGTGCTGCGTAACACGAGAATGAACCTCATTGGTTCTTGCTGAAGATCAAACGTGCTGCGTAACACGAGAATGAACCTCATTGGTTCTTGAAGAAGCTCAAACGTGCTGCGTAACACGAGAATGAACCTCATTGGTTCTTGCTGAAGATCAAACGTGCTGCGTAACAGGAGAATGAACCTCATTGGTTCTTGCTGAAGATCAAACGTGCTGCGTAACAGGAGAATGAACCTCATTGGTTCTTGCTGAAGATCAAACGTGCTGCGTAACACGAGAATGAACCTCATTGGTTCTTGCTGAAGCTCAAACGTGCTGCGTAACACGAGAATGAACCTCATTGGTTCTTGCTGAAGATCAAACGTGCTGCGTAACACGAGAATGAACCTCATTGGTTCTTGCTGAAGCTCAAACGTGCTGCGTAACACGAGAATGAACCTCATTGGTTCTTGCTGAAGCTCAAACGTGCTGCGTAACAGGAGAATGAACCTCATTGGTTCTTGAAAGCTCAAACGTGCTGCGTAACACGAGAATGAACCTCATTGGTTCTTGAGGAAGATCAAACGTGCTGCGTAACACGAGAATGAACCTCATTGGTTCTTGCTGAAGATCAAACGTGCTGCGTAACACGAGAATGAACCTCATTGGTTCTTGCTGAAGCTCAAACGTGCTGCGTAACACGAGAATGAACCTCATTGGTTCTTGCTGAAGATCAAACGTGCTGCGTAACACGAGAATGAACCTCATTGGTTCTTGCTGAAGCTCAAACGTGCTGCGTAACACGAGAATGAACCTCATTGGTTCTTGCTGAAGCTCAAACGTGCTGCGTAACACGAGAATGAACCTCATTGGTTCTTGTGAAGCTCAAACGTGCTGCGTAACACGAGAATGAACCTCATTGGTTCTTGAGGAAGCTCAAACGTGCTGCGTAACACGAGAATGAACCTCATTGGTTCTTGAGGAAGCTCAAACGTGCTGCGTAACACGAGAATGAACCTCATTGGTTCTTGCTGAAGAGCTCAAACGTGCTGCGTAACACGAGAATGAACCTCATTGGTTCTTGAAGAAGCTCAAACGTGCTGCGTAACACGAGAATGAACCTCATTGGTTCTTGAGGAAGCTCAAACGTGCTGCGTAACACGAGAATGAACCTCATTGGTTCTTGCTGAAGATCAAACGTGCTGCGTAACACGAGAATGAACCTCATTGGTTCTTGCTGAAGATCAAACGTGCTGCGTAACACGAGAATGAACCTCATTGGTTCTTGCTGAAGCTCAAACGTGCTGCGTAACACGAGAATGAACCTCATTGGTTCTTGAGGAAGCTCAAACGTGCTGCGTAACACGAGAATGAACCTCATTGGTTCTTGAGGAAGCTCAAACGTGCTGCGTAACACGAGAATGAACCTCATTGGTTCTTGCTGAAGCTCAAACGTGCTGCGTAACACGAGAATGAACCTCATTGGTTCTTGAAGAAGCTCAAACGTGCTGCGTAACACGAGAATGAACCTCATTGGTTCTTGCTGAAGATCAAACGTGCTGCGTAACACGAGAATGAACCTCATTGGTTCTTGCTGAAGATCAAACGTGCTGCGTAACACGAGAATGAATCTCATTGGTTCTTGCTGAAGATCAAACGTGCTGCGTAACACGAGAATGAACCTCATTGGTTCTTGAGGAAGCTCAAACGTGCTGCGTAACACGAGAATGAACCTCATTGGTTCTTGAGGAAGCTCAAACGTGCTGCGTAACACGAGAATGAACCTCATTGGTTCTTGCTGAGATCAAACGTGCTGCGTAACACGAGAATGAACCTCATTGGTTCTTGCTGAAGCTCAAACGTGCTGCGTAACACGAGAATGAACCTCATTGGTTCTTGAAGAAGATCAAACGTGCTGCGTAACACGAGAATGAACCTCATTGGTTCTTGAGGAAGCTCAAACGTGCTGCGTAACACGAGAATGAACCTCATTGGTTCTTGAGGAAGCTCAAACGTGCTGCGTAACACGAGAATGAACCTCATTGGTTCTTGAGGAAGCTCAAACGTGCTGCGTAACACGAGAATGAACCTCATTGGTTCTTGCTGAAGATCAAACGTGCTGCGTAACACGAGAATGAACCTCATTGGTTCTTGCTGAAGATCAAACGTGCTGCGTAACACGAGAATGAACCTCATTGGTTCTTGCTGAAGATCAAACGTGCTGCGTAACACGAGAATGAACCTCATTGGTTCTTGCTGAAGATCAAACGTGCTGCGTAACACGAGAATGAACCTCATTGGTTCTTGCTGAAGATCAAACGTGCTGCGTAACACGAGAATGAACCTCATTGGTTCTTGCTGAAGATCAAACGTGCTGCGTAACACGAGAATGAACCTCATTGGTTCTTGCTGAAGATCAAACGTGCTGCGTAACAGAGAATGAACCTCATTGGTTCTTGCTGAAGATCAAACGTGCTGCGTAACACGAGAATGAACCTCATTGGTTCTTGAGGAAGCTCAAACGTGCTGCGTAACACGAGAATGAACCTCATTGGTTCTTGCTGAAGATCAAACGTGCTGCGTAACACGAGAATGAACCACATTGGTGCTGCGTAACACGAGAATGAACATCATTGGTTCTTGAGGAAGATCAAACGTGCTGCGTAACACGAGAATGAACCTCATTGGTTCTTGCTGAAGATCAAACGTGCTGCGTAACACGAGAATGAACCTCATTGGTTCTTGCTGAAGATCAAACGTGCTGCGTAACACGAGAATGAACCTCATTGGTTCTTGCTGAAGATCAAACGTGCTGCGTAACACGAGAATGAACCTCATTGGTTCTTGCTGAAGCTCAAACGTGCTGCGTAACACGAGAATGAACCTCATTGGTTCTTGCTGAAGATCAAACGTGCTGCGTAACACGAGAATGAACCTCATTGGTTCTTGCTGAAGATCAAACGTGCTGCGTAACACGAGAATGAACCTCATTGGTTCTTGCTGAAGATCAAACGTGCTGCGTAACACGAGAATGAATCTCATTGGTTCTTGCTGAAGATCAAACGTGCTGCGTAACACGAGAATGAATCTCATTGGTTCTTGCTGAAGATCAAACGTGCTGCGTAACATGAGAATGAACCTCATTGGTTCTTGAGGAAGCTCAAACGTGCTGCGTAACACGAGAATGAACCTCATTGGTTCTTGCTGAAGCTCAAACGTGCTGCGTAACACGAGAATGAACCTCATTGGTTCTTGAGGAAGCTCAAACGTGCTGCGTAACACGAGAATGAACCTCATTGGTTCTTGCTGAAGCTCAAACGTGCTGCGTAACACGAGAATGAACCTCATTGGTTCTTGAAGAAGCTCAAACGTGCTGCGTAACACGAGAATGAACCTCATTGGTTCTTGAGGAACTCAAACGTGCTGCGTAACATGAGAATGAACCTCATTGGTTCTTGAGGAACTCAAACGTGCTGCGTAACACGAGAATGAACCTCATTGGTTCTTGAGGAAGCTCAAACGTGCTGCGTAACACGAGAATGAACCTCATTGGTTCTTGAGGAAGCTCAAACGTGCTGCGTAACACGAGAATGAACCTCATTGGTTCTTGAGGAAGCTCAAACGTGCTGCGTAACACGAGAATGAACCTCATTGGTTCTTGAGGAACTCAAACGTGCTGCGTAACACGAGAATGAACCTCATTGGTTCTTGAGGAAGCTCAAACGTGCTGCGTAACACGAGAATGAACCTCATTGGTTCTTGAGGAAGCTCAAACGTGCTGCGTAACACGAGAATGAACCTCATTGGTTCTTGAGGAAGCTCAAACGTGCTGCGTAACACGAGAATGAACCTCATTGGTTCTTGCTGAAGATCAAACGTGCTGGTAACACGAGAATGAACCTCATTGGTTCTTGCTGAAGATCAAACGTGCTGGTAACACGAGAATGAACCTCATTGGTTCTTGCTGAAGCTCAAACGTGCTGCGTAACACGAGAATGAACCTCATTGGTTCTTGCTGAAGATCAAACGTGCTGCGTAACACGAGAATGAACCTCATTGGTTCTTGCTGAAGATCAAACGTGCTGCGTAACACGAGAATGAACCTCATTGGTTCTTGCTGAAGATCAAACGTGCTGCGTAACAGGAGAATGAACCTCATTGGTTCTTGAGAAGCTCAAACGTGCTGCGTAACACGAGAATGAACCTCACTGGTTCTTGAAGAAGCTCAAACGTGCTGCGTAACATGAGAATGAACCTCACTGGTTCTTGAGGAAGATCAAACGTGCTGCGTAACACGAGAATGAACCTCACTGGTTCTTGAGGAAGATCAAACGTGCTGCGTAACACGAGAATGAACCTCATTGGTTCTTGAGGAAGCTCAAACGTGCTGCGTAACACGAGAATGAACCTCATGGTTCTTGAGGAAGATCAAACGTGCTGCGTAACACGAGAATGAACCTCATTGGTTCTTGCTGAAGCTCAAACGTGCTGCGTAACACGAGAATGAACCTCATTGGTTCTTGAGGAAGCTCAAACGTGCTGCGTAACACGAGAATGAACCTCATTGGTTCTTGCTGAAGCTCAAACGTGCTGCGTAACACGAGAATGAACCTCATTGGTTCTTGCTGAAGCTCAAACGTGCTGCGTAACACGAGAATGAACCTCATTGGTTCTTGATGAAGCTCAAACGTGCTGCGTAACACGAGAATGAACCTCATTGGTTCTTGAGGAAGCTCAAACGTGCTGCGTAACACGAGAATGAACCTCATTGGTTCTTGAGGAAGCTCAAACGTGCTGCGTAACACGAGAATGAACCTCATTGGTTCTTGAAGAAGCTCAAACGTGCTGCGTAACACGAGAATGAACCTCATTGGTTCTTGAGGAAGCTCAAACGTGCTGCGTAACACGAGAATGAACCTCATTGGTTCTTGAGAAGCTCAAACGTGCTGCGTAACACGAGAATGAACCTCATTGGTTCTTGAGGAAGCTCAAACGTGCTGCGTAACACGAGAATGAACCTCATTGGTTCTTGCTGAAGCTCAAACGTGCTGCGTAACACGAGAATGAACCTCATTGGTTCTTGAGGAAGCTCAAACGTGCTGCGTAACACGAGAATGAACATCATTGGTTCTTGAGGAAGCTCAAACGTGCTGCGTAACACGAGAATGAACCTCATTGGTTCTTGCTGAAGCTCAAACGTGCTGTGTAACACGAGAATGAACCTCATTGGTTCTTGCTGAAGATCAAACGTGCTGCGTAACACGAGAATGAACCTCATTGGTTCTTGAAGAAGCTCAAAAGTGCTGCGTAACACGAGAATGAACCTCATTGGTTCTTGAAGAAGCTCAAACGTGCTGCGTAACACGAGAATGAACCTCATTGGTTCTTGCTGAAGATCAAACGTGCTGCGTAACACGAGAATGAACCTCACTGGTTCTTGAAGAAGCTCAAACGTGCTGCGTAACACGAGAATGAACCTCATTGGTTCTTGAAGAAGCTCAAACGTGCTGTGTAACTCGAGAATGAACCTCATTGGTTCTTGAGGAAGCTCAAACGTGCTGCGTAACACGAGAATGAACCTCATTGGTTCTTGCTGAAGATCAAACGTGCTGCGTAACAGAGAATGAACCTCATTGGTTCTTGCTGAAGCTCAAACGTGCTGCGTAACACGAGAATGAACCTCATTGGTTCTTGAAGAAGCTCAAACGTGCTGCGTAACACGAGAATGAACCTCATTGGTTCTTGAAGAAGCTCAAACGTGCTGCGTAACACGAGAATGAACCTCACTGGTTCTTGAGGAAGCTCAAACATGCTGCGTAACACGAGAATGAACCTCATTGGTTCTTGAGGAAGCTCAAACGTGCTGCGTAACACAAGAATGAACATCATTGGTTCTTGAAGAAGCTCAAACGTGCTGCGTAACACGAGAATGAACCTCATTGGTTCTTGCTGAAGATCAAACGTGCTGCGTAACACGAGAATGAACCTCATGGTTCTTGAAGAAGCTCAAAAGTGCTGCGTAACACGAGAATGAACCTCATTGGTTCTTGAAGAAGCTCAAACGTGCTGCGTAACACGAGAATGAACCTCATTGGTTCTTGAGGAAGATCAAACGTGCTGCGTAACACGAGAATGAACCTCATTGGTTCTTGCTGAAGATCAAACGTGCTGCGTAACAGGAGAATGAACCTCATTGGTTCTTGCTGAAGATCAAACGTGCTGCGTAACACGAGAATGAACCTCACTGGTTCTTGAAGAAGCTCAAACGTGCTGCGTAACACGAGAATGAACCTCATTGGTTCTTGAAGAAGCTCAAACGTGCTGCGTAACACGAGAATGAACATCATTGGTTCTTGAGGAAGATCAAACGTGCTGCGTAACACGAGAATGAACCTCATTGGTTCTTGCTGAAGATCAAACGTGCTGCGTAACAGGAGAATGAACCTCATTGGTTCTTGCTGAAGATCAAACGTGCTGCGTAACACGAGAATGAACCTCATTGGTTCTTGCTGAAGATCAAACGTGCTGCGTAACACGAGAATGAACATCATTGGTTCTTGCTGAAGATCAAACGTGCTGCGTAACACGAGAATGAACCTCATGGTTCTTGAAGAAGCTCAAACGTGCTGCGTAACACGAGAATGAACTCATTGGTTCTTGAAGAAGCTCAAACGTGCTGCGTAACACGAGAATGAACCTCATTGGTTCTTGAGGAAGATCAAACGTGCTGCGTAACACGAGAATGAACCTCATTGGTTCTTGCTGAAGATCAAACGTGCTGCGTAACACGAGAATGAACCTCATTGGTTCTTGAGGAAGCTCAAACGTGCTGCGTAACACGAGAATGAACCTCATTGGTTCTTGCTGAAGATCAAACGTGCTGCGTAACACGAGAATGAACCTCATTGGTTCTTGAGGAAGCTCAAACGTGCTGCGTAACACGAGAATGAACCTCATTGGTTCTTGAGGAAGCTCAAACGTGCTGCGTAACACAAGAATGAACATCATTGGTTCTTGAAGAAGCTCAAACGTGCTGCGTAACACGAGAATGAACCTCATTGGTTCTTGCTGAAGATCAAACGTGCTGCGTAACAGGAGAATGAACCTCATTGGTTCTTGCTGAAGATCAAACGTGCTGCGTAACACGAGAATGAACCTCATTGGTTCTTGCTGAAGATCAAACGTGCTGCGTAACACGAGAATGAACCTCATTGGTTCTTGCTGAAGATCAAACGTGCTGCGTAACAGGAGAATGAACCTCATTGGTTCTTGCTGAAGATCAAACGTGCTGCGTAACACGAGAATGAACCTCATTGGTTCTTGAGGAAGCTCAAACGTGCTGCGTAACACGAGAATGAACCTCACTGGTTCTTGAAGAAGCTCAAAAGTGCTGCGTAACACGAGAATGAACCTCATTGGTTCTTGAAGAAGCTCAAACGTGCTGCGTAACACGAGAATGAACCTCATTGGTTCTTGAGGAAGATCAAACGTGCTGCGTAACACGAGAATGAACCTCATTGGTTCTTGCTGAAGCTCAAACGTGCTGCGTAACAGGAGAATGAACCTCATTGGTTCTTGAAGAGCTCAAACGTGCTGCGTAACACGAGAATGAACCTCATTGGTTCTTGAGGAAGATCAAACGTGCTGCGTAACACGAGAATGAACATCATTGGTTCTTGAGGAAGCTCAAACGTGCTGCGTAACACGAGAATGAACCTCATTGGTTCTTGCTGAAGCTCAAACGTGCTGCGTAACACGAGAATGAACCTCATTGGTTCTTGAGGAAGCTCAAACGTGCTGCGTAACACGAGAATGAACCTCATTGGTTCTTGAGGAAGCTCAAACGTGCTGCGTAACACGAGAATGAACCTCATTGGTTCTTGCTGAAGATCAAACGTGCTGCGTAACACGAGAATGAAACCTCATTGGTTCTTGAGAAGCTCAAACGTGCTGCGTAACACGAGAATGAACCTCATTGGTTCTTGAAGAAGCTCAAACGTGCTGCGTAACACGAGAATGAACCTCATTGGTTCTTGAGGAAGATCAAACGTGCTGCGTAACACGAGAATGAACCTCATTGGTTCTTGAGGAAGCTCAAACGTGCTGCGTAACACGAGAATGAACCTCATTGGTTCTTGCTGAAGATCAAACGTGCTGCGTAACACGAGAATAAACCTCACTGGTTCTTGAAGAAGCTCAAACGTGCTGCGTAACACGAGAATGAACCTCATTGGTTCTTGAAGAAGCTCAAACGTGCTGTGTAACACGAGAATGAACATCATTGGTTCTTGAGGAAGATCAAACGTGCTGCGTAACACGAGAATGAACCTCATTGGTTCTTGCTGAAGATCAAACGTGCTGCGTAACAGGAGAATGAACCTCATTGGTTCTTGCTGAAGATCAAACGTGCTGCGTAACACGAGAATGAACCTCACTGGTTCTTGAAGAAGCTCAAACGTGCTGCGTAACACGAGAATGAACCTCATTGGTTCTTGCTGAAGATCAAACGTGCTGCGTAACACGAGAATGAACCTCATTGGTTGTTGAGGAAGCTCAAACGTGCTGCGTAACACGAGAATGAACCTCATTGGTTCTTGCTGAAGCTCAAACGTGCTGCGTAACAGGAGAATGAACCTCATTGGTTCTTGAAGAGGCTCAAACGTGCTGCGTAACACGAGAATGAACCTCATTGGTTCTTGAGGAAGATCAAACGTGCTGCGTAACATGAGAATGAACCTCATTGGTTCTCGCTGAAGATCAAACGTGCTGCGTAACACGAGAATGAACCTCATTGGTTCTTGAGGAAGCTCAAACGTGCTGCGTAACACGAGAATGAACCTCATTGGTTCTTGCTGAAGATCAAACGTGCTGCGTAACACGAGAATGAACCTCACTGGTTCTTGAGGAAGCTCAAACATGCTGCGTAACACGAGAATGAACCTCATTGGTTCTTGAGGTAGCTCAAACGTGCTGCGTAACACAAGAATGAACATCATTGGTTCTTGAAGAAGCTCAAACGTGCTGCGTAACACGAGAATGAACCTCATTGGTTCTTGCTGAAGATCAAACGTGCTGCGTAACACGAGAATGAACCTCACTGGTTCTTGAAGAAGCTCAAAAGTGCTGCGTAACACGAGAATGAACCTCATTGGTTCTTGCTGAAGATCAAACGTGCTGCGTAACAGGAGAATGAACCTCACTGGTTCTTGAAGAAGCTCAAACGTGCTGCGTAACACGAGAATGAACATCATTGGTTCTTGAGGAAGATCAAACGTGCTGCGTAACACGAGAATGAACCTCATTGGTTCTTGCTGAAGATCAAACGTGCTGCGTAACAGGAGAATGAACCTCATTGGTTCTTGCTGAAGATCAAACGTGCTGCGTAACACGAGAATGAACCTCACTGGTTCTTGAAGAAGCTCAAACGTGCTGCGTAACACGAGAATGAACGTCATTGGTTCTTGAAGAAGCTCAAACGTGCTGCGTAACACGAGAATGAACCTCATTTGTTCTTGAGGAAGCTCAAACGTGCTGCGTAACACGAGAATGAACCTCATTGGTTCTTGCTGAAGCTCAAACGTGCTGCGTAACAGGAGAATGAACCTCATTGGTTCTTGAAGAGGCTCAAACGTGCTGCGTAACACGAGAATGAACCTCATTGGTTCTTGAGGAAGATCAAACGTGCTGCGTAACACGAGAATGAACATCATTGGTTCTTGAGGAAGATCAAACGTGCTGCGTAACACGAGAATGAACCTCATTGGTTCTCGCTGAAGATCAAATGTGCTGCGTAACACGAGAATGAACCTCATTGGTTCTTGAGGAAGCTCAAACGTGCTGCGTAACACGAGAATGAACCTCATTGGTTCTTGAGGAAGCTCAAACGTGCTGCGTAACACGAGAATGAACCTCATTGGTTCTTGCTGAAGATCAAACGTGCTGGTAACACGAGAATGAACCTCATTGGTTCTTGCTGAAGCTCAAACGTGCTGCGTAACACGAGAATGAACCTCATTGGTTCTTGAGGAAGATCAAACGTGCTGCGTAACACGAGAATGAACCTCATTGGTTCTCGCTGAAGATCAAACGTGCTGCGTAACATGAGAATGAACCTCATTGGTTCTTGAGGAAGCTCAAACGTGCTGCGTAACACGAGAATGAACCTCATTGGTTCTTGCTGAAGATCAAACGTGCTGCGTAACACGAGAATGAACCTCACTGGTTCTTGAGGAAGCTCAAACATGCTGCGTAACACGAGAATGAACCTCATTGGTTCTTGAAGAAGCTCAAACGTGCTGCGTAACACGAGAATGAACCTCATTGGTTCTTGCTGAAGATCAAACGTGCTGCGTAACACGAGAATGAACCTCACTGGTTCTTGAAGAAGCTCAAACGTGCTGCGTAACACGAGAATGAACCTCATTGGTTCTTGAAGAAGCTCAAACGTGCTGCGTAACACGAGAATGAACATCATTGGTTCTTGAGGAAGATCAAACGTGCTGCGTAACACGAGAATGAACATCATTGGTTCTTGAGGAAGATCAAACGTGCTGCGTAACACGAGAATGAACCTCATTGGTTCTTGAAGAAGCTCAAACGTGCTGCGTAACACGAGAATGAACATCATTGGTTCTTGAGGAAGCTCAAACGTGCTGCGTAACACAAGAATGAACATCATTGGTTCTTGAAGAAGCTCAAACGTGCTGCGTAACACGAGAATGAACCTCATTGGTTCTTGCTGAAGATCAAACGTGCTGCGTAACACGAGAATGAACCTCATTGGTTCTTGAGGAAGCTCAAACGTGCTGCGTAACACGAGAATGAACCTCATTGGTTCTTGCTGAAGATCAAACGTGCTGGTAACACGAGAATGAACCTCATTGGTTCTTGCTGAAGCTCAAACGTGCTGCGTAACACGAGAATGAACCTCATTGGTTATTGCTGAAGATCAAACGTGCTGCATAACAGGAGAATGAACCTCATTGGTTATTGCTGAAGATCAAACGTGCTGCGTAACACGAGAATGAACCTCACTGGTTCTTGAAGAAGCTCAAACGTGCTGCGTAACACGAGAATGAACCTCATTGGTTCTTGCTGAAGCTCAAACGTGCTGCGTAACAGGAGAATGAACCTCATTGGTTCTTGAAGAGGCTCAAACGTGCTGCGTAACACGAGAATGAACCTCATTGGTTCTTGCTGAAGCTCAAACGTGCTGCGTAACAGGAGAATGAACCTCATTGGTTATTGCTGAAGATCAAACGTGCTGCGTAACACGAGAATGAACCTCATTGGTTATTGCTGAAGATCAAACGTGCTGCGTAACACGAGAATGAACCTCACTGGTTCTTGAAGAAGCTCAAACGTGCTGCGTAACACGAGAATGAACCTCATTGGTTCTTGCTGAAGCTCAAACGTGCTGCGTAACAGGAGAATGAACCTCATTGGTTCTTGAAGAGGCTCAAACGTGCTGCGTAACACGAGAATGAACCTCATTGGTTATTGCTGAAGCTCAAACGTGCTGCGTAACAGGAGAATGAACCTCATTGGTTCTTGAAGAGGCTCAAACGTGCTGCGTAACACGAGAATGAACCTCATTGGTTCTTGCTGAAGCTCAAACGTGCTGCGTAACACGAGAATGAACCTCATTGGTTCTTGCTGAAGCTCAAACGTGCTGCGTAACACGAGAATGAACCTCATTGGTTCTTGAAGAGGCTCAAACGTGCTGCGTAACACGAGAATGAACCTCATTGGTTCTTGAAGAGGCTCAAACGTGCTGCGTAACACGAGAATGAACCTCATTGGTTCTTGCTGAAGCTCAAACGTGCTGCGTAACACGAGAATGAACCTCATTGGTTCTTGAAGAGGCTCAATCGTGCTGCGTAACACGAGAATGAACCTCATTGGGTCTTGCTGAAGCTCAAACATGCTGCGTAACACGAGAATGAACCTCATTGGTTCTTGTACGTTAATCAAACATGCTTGAGCTTCATTTATCACAACTGATGTGTAAGTTGATGAATGTTTACATGTGAATAAAAGACTAAATTAAATCTGTTCATCATATAAAGTGATTGAGTCTCTTTTTGTACTAAAGCGCTCAATTCATATGGATTAATTTTACAATCTCTTTATGAACTTTTTGAAGCGTGGTAGTAGTAGTTGCGTAGCTGTCAATGGAGGGACAGAAAACTCTCAGATTTAATTTAAAAAGATCTTCATTTGTGTTCCGAAGATGAACGAAAGTCTTACAGGTTTGGAACAACATAAAGGTGAGTAATTAATGACAGAATTTTCATTTTTTGGTGAACTATCCCTTTAATGGAAATCTGCCATTGCAGATTCAGGAATGGAAGAGAGAGAGAGAAATAGAGTAAATACAGAGAGCATGATGGGTAATTCAGAGCTCTTCAGCAAATGTGTAAGCATTATAATGTGTGTGTGTGTGTGTGTGTGTGTGTGTGTGTGTGTGTGTGTGTGTGTGTGTGTGTGTGTGTGTGTGTGTGTGTGTGTGTCACCTCTGTAGAGCTGGAATGCAGTGTAGGGGAACAAATTTATTTGGAAAACTGCTGCTCATGATCTGGGCCTTGAACAATTGACTGTGAAGGCAGGAATGTGCAAAGACTCTTTTGCCAGAGGGACTGTATTTAACACAGTATTTAATGCAAATGGAGATTTTTGAAGGTACTGTCTTACAAATAATGCAAATTGGCAATTTGTGCATTTTGACAGTGGTGTTAAAGTCTGGTCCTCCCTCTCAAGTTGAAACATGAAAACTTCACTACACAAAAAGTCTCATTCATGAGGGTTTTACAGTTTAGCTATTTGAAGAGCATTCCCACAAATAATTTAGCTGACTATTAAGACATGCTTGAAAGGTTGTTTTTAGGTCACAGATTATAATTGTAGAGGAATTTTTGTTTGAAGTGCACTCTGATAATCTAAATGGGCATTTTGCTCATTAATAACATGTCTACAAATCATACATCAGATTTTTTTAGAGATAAGACTGGGATTGCTTCTCTTAATTTTCCACAGACATTTTGGCTTAAGCTTCAGCAGAATTCTTCCTTTATTCTTTAAGCTTTTGAGTATGTTTTGGAAAATTAGTTCACATCTGGTTTTCCATCCAAGAAACTAGAAATGCTTGCTTGTTGAATCTTGCAAAATTGAGATGAGAAGAATGATTGACATTACAGTAAAAGCTCTCATGACACCCTTATGATATTCATCATATTTTGAAGGCAGTAAGTTAATGTTGACACAAAAAGGTGTTGCAAAACGACTGCTTGTTCAACGAAACAGACTAAATTTTTTCAAATCATTTTACTGAAATATTCTCTAGAGTTACAATACAGGCTGTGAGCTGAAGACCACCATCTTATTTTGCAACACTGATTCATTAGCTGCTATAAGTAGAAGAAAAACAAAGTGCAGTAAACGGTAAAACTATTTGCACTACAAACCGATGTGTTTATAATTACGACAATACATAAAGTAATATGGTAAGAAATTCCACTTTGCAATATCAAGCAGCATAATGATCTATTTTTGCACAGCTAAAATAACTGGAAGCAAGCCTTGCACATTCAATTTACAAAATGGCCGTGCCACTCTATACAGTAAAAATAAGGTGGATATTTTGACTTGTATTACCAAAAAAAAAAAAAAAAAGAATCAGCATATAGGCCACACCTGACACATATAACAAATATAATTGAACCAAATGATAATAAGCCACGAGAGCCTTGAGTAATGCAAGAATTAAATCTTTGTCTTAAATCTTAAGTCTTTGAATCATTCACACAACCAATTCAGTCAGGAAGGAAACGCATTGCTTCTCAGACACGCATATCAATTTTGCTTTCACTTCGTTTGGAACTATTTTGTTGTCGGTGCAATAGTATCTGTCAGTGTTGTCTCCATAATATAAGTTATTTCAATATTAACCTGTTGTTTATTGAACTGCTGTATAGAATCACGTGCAGTCGTGCTGTAGGAGCTACTGAATTCTTGTTGATTTCTCTTAATAATAAGAGAAATCATAGAAGATGAAAGCCCATATACATGATGATGATGTATATAGTGATATTGGCAGATTCTGCCCTCATCATTCAACTTGCATAGTTATCATTTGTTTACAATAACTATGAGAATGTTTATGCAAAAACCCTTAACCTTGGCTAAGAGAAATGTATATCTTGTATACCATTAATTGACATTTGATATTCAACAGTGCTTTGATCTGCCTGCATTGACACTATTCTTTAAGAGCTGCTGTGCAGCCAAAATAATGTACCAGTTATCCTTTGGCTTGCTTAGTTGGGGACACTTGACATTTGACTTGACATTTGATATTCAACAGTATTCTTGACATTTATTCAACAGTGCTTTGATCTGCCTGCATTGACACTATTCTTGAAGAGCTGCTGTGCAGCCAAAATAATGTACCAGTTATCAATGTAAAGCTGCTTTGACACAATCTGCATTGTAAAAAGCGCTATATAAATAAAGGTGACTTGACTTGAATTTTATATAATGTATACTATTTGCTGCTTTATAGTGGCAGACACAGAGTTGCACCTGCTTTATGACACTGTATAAAGTCACCTGTTATTTATAATGGTTGTCATTAACGACCCCCCCCCCCCCCCCTTGAATTTCCAAAATAAGTCTCTATAGGAATATCAGTGACGTTTTCACACGATTACTTTAACAGGGGACCTCTCTTCTGCTTAATGCAGTCCTATTAAGGCTTTTTCCTTTTGACTTTTTTATCCTATACTCAATACATTGAAGCAGTATGTTTGATCCAGGAGAGTTATTGTAGTGGAACAGTATCAGTGGAAGGAGTTTGGGCTTGTTTTGAATCGGGCCAAACGGGCCCATGAGCAGGAGGGGCTGCTGTGACTGAAGAAACCCTTTCTCCTTCGCTCAGGTTCATCCACTGCAGCCCAGAGCTCAGGCAGAGATGAGGGACCGAGACGAGCTGAAGAAAGCCATCGAGCAGACCGATCGACTGCTGTCCCGCGTCCGGCAGCTGGAGGGGGAAAACTCAGAGCTGTGCAAGGAGAAACATGAGGTGTTCGTCCGGATGCGTGCTGTAAGTCTTTCTGCTCACTGATGCTAATGACTTGATGATGTGCAGGAATTAGAAGACAAAGCTGTGGAGAGGTTTATTAAATAAGGTGTTATGTCTGACAGCACTAGTGGAAATGCTTGTTTTTGCATTTTATACTTTAATGCACATGCTTCTCAAATGAATATAATGCATTATATAGGCTATTTATCATAAATTGTATTAAAAATGATCAGATTATTGTCCAAACGTCTGACAGCACTAGTGAAAATGCTTGTTTTACTTTTTTTTTTTACTTTCGTGCTCAAGCTTTTTAATTTTATATATATATATTTCTATATTGAATATTTATGTCATAATGCTTCTTTTGTTTGTTTTTTGAATTTTTTAAAGGCCTAAATCTTTTGTTTCCAGTTTAAATCATATGGGTTTCAGTGTGCTCTCAGACTTTTGGACATGACTCTATATGTTTTTATTCCTGCTGTTTCATATTATGGTAGTTATTTATTACTCTGCTGGTAGACAGTTTACACTGCATAATAATATGCTTTCATAGACTGAGTTATTCAGCAAATGTGCAAGATCCGCCTTCCTTCTGTGAGCTGATACTGACTGTTTTTATTTCTTGACTGAGCTCTGGCCATTCAGATTTATTGTGATGGAGAGACGGGATGGTGTGTCTTTACAGCCCACCCACTCTTACACAGCCATGGGAAGCAAGTATGGCACTATTTGCTGAACTACAGATTTCGTGTCGCCCGCTGGGTGAAATATGTCTGAGGGTCTGGGATTGTGGTGATATTGCCAGTGCTTGCAGAAATGCCACGCTGCAGCTCGGCCAAGATAGAGGATGATTTGAGCTGGTGATTGCATTAGCAGATGCTCCGGTCCAAGGCTCACTTCTCTCATATGCTTCTCTTTGTTTCAGTAAATCATCGTATTGCAGTTCAGATGGAGTGAACAAGCGTGTTTATAAGGGTTTTTATGCAGTGACCTTTAAAATATGTAGCCAAGCTTGAGTCTTTCAGTATATATCGATTCAAACAGTGACACAATCTTATTCCTAAATGACAGAGATTGACAGAAATTATCACAGAAGTTCTGGGATAAAGTTTATAGTTCTGATATAAACACTGATGTCTATGGTAGTGATCAGAAAAGAGTAAATCACCTTTTAAAAGTAACTTGATGCTTCAAATAAAGATTGTATCAATTATATTGTTACAACAGTAGATGGCAACAAGTGACTGTTAAAAAATATATTGTATCGGTAATGAAACAAGTGAAGTCTTTTGAGTAGGTAATTGCATCATTCATTCAAGAGATTTGTTCAAAAATACTGATTCATCCTGTAAAGGCAGGAACACACCAAGCTGACGCCGACGAACTAGTGGCGACGAAAGCAGACTGCGGGGTTGGCTCACGTCAGCAGCGTCTGGGTCCAAAGTTGCCCCGACACACCAATCTGACGCTCGACAGCCGACGGCCAAGTAGCACGTCCGTTCTGCGCCTGCGTAAGATGAAATGCCTTTCCATACCAGCAGGTGGCAGTAGCTGAACAGCCAATCAGAATGATCAGATGGCCCGACAGACCGATGAGCTCCGACGCCGATTCAACATGCCGAATCGGCTGAAAAAAAAGCAGACGAGGACCAACTTCAGCCGACGGTGCGGAATACACTGAGAAAACTTAATCGGCCAACAAACAAAACCGCCCCACGGCCAACCGTCGGCTTGGTGTGTTCTTGCCTTAATGAAACAAGTGAAGTCTTTTGAGTAAGTAATTAAATCATTCATTCAAGAGATTTGTTCAAAAATGATTCATCCAGTAATGAAACAAGTGAAGTCTTTATGAGTGAGTCATTGAATCATTCATTCAAAAGATTTGTTCAAAAACACTGATTCATCCAGTAATGAAACAAGTGAAGTCTTTTGAGTGAGTCATTGAATCATTCATTCAAAAGATTTGCTCAAAAACACTGATTCATCCAGTAATGAAACAAGTGAAGTCTTTTGAGTGAGTCATTGAATCGTTCAAGAGATTTGTTTAAAAATGATATTCATCCAGTAATGAAACAAGTGAAGTCTTTTAAGTGAGTCATTGAATCATTCATTCAAAAGATTTGTTCAAAAACACTGATTCATCCAGTAATGGAACAAGTGAAGTCTTTTGAGTGAGTCATTGAAGCATTCATTTAAGAGATTTGTTCAAAAATGATTCATCCAGTATTGAAACAAGAGAAGTCTTTGTGAGTGTGTCATTGAATCATTCATTCAAGAGATTCGTTCAAAAACACTGATTCATCCAGTAATGGAACAAGTGAAGTCTTTTGAGTGAGTCATTGAAGCATTCATTTAAGAGATTTGTTCAAAAATGATTCATCCAGTAATGAAACAAGTGAAGTCTTTTAAGTGAGTCATTGAATCATTCATTCAAGAGATTCGTTCAAAAACACTGATTCATCCAGTAATGGAACAAGTGAAGTCTTTTGAGTGAGTCATTGAAGCATTCATTTAAGAGATTTGTTCAAAAATGATTCATCCAGTAATGAAACAAGTGAAGTCTTTTAAGTGAGTCATTGAATCATTCATTCAAGAGATTTGTTTAAAAATGATTCATCTAGTAGTAGGTGTGTTCGACATCGACTGCGGCTGGATGTAACCGATTGGCGAGAGTAGCCATGTGCAGGCGGGGAGGAGCTGAAAACGGAGACGTGAAGTCGGACACTTTCTGCTTCTCATAGTGACGCTCGCGCTGCGTTTGCATACTTTATCACAGCTGAAGTGATATAAATGCAATATTTTACTAATACACAGATGTTTCAGAGACATTATCATTCAATGCTTTATGTCCTGCTTACAGCGTCTGTTTTTAGAAGAATAAAGTTCAACATAAGCATATATTATTTAAATGCCAATGTAGTGGGGTCTACATTTTTTATCAGTTTTATTTTGATAAACATGACACAATATAACATTGCAACTACATGAAAAGAGCTTTAACGGTTATAAAAACACAGATTTTTGAGCATTAGTGGAACTGAAGGCGTGAAAATAAACACGAAACACACGTGATAGTTGTCATGCGGTGAATCCGGCCAATCATGAAACAGCTGTGTCGTCATCAGCGCTCGTGCAGCTCCTCTTGAGAAACTGCACTGGCTAACTCAGACGGCTGATCTCGAATCGCTCTTGTGGTACTTTGAAGCCATACGTCACAGTCACATGGCGCCGGCGCTGTCTCAAGTCGGACAAAATTTCTTACCGGCATTCACTGCTTCAAGTCAGCCGCCGATCGGTCTGTGCAGCGCTGCATCAAGTTGAACAAGCCTAATGAAACAAGAGAAGTCTTTGTGAATGAGTCATTGAATCATTCATTCAAGATATTTGTTCAAAAACACTGATTCATCCAGTAATGAAACAAGTGAAGTCTTTATGAGTGAGTCATTGAATTATTCACTCAAACTGATCTTTTTAAAAATGAATCAAATATATATATTTTAAATAGACTGTAGCAATTAACATTTTGTCAGAATGTCTAGTAAGTTATATGTTATTTTGTTTAGTTATATATTCAGAATCGTGATCTTTATTTTAAACGAAACACAGAAGTCGCACTACATGACATTATACCTACGACTTAATCTCGCCTTGTCATACATAGGTCAAATTATCTGATATTTTAGGAGACTTATTGATACAATCATTAAAGTTTATCGTCAGTCATTATTTTTTACTGACTATGACAGGTCAGGTGTCTTCTGATTTTTTTTGCACCTTTACCTGGCAGTAAAAACATGGGATTTATGAGTAAAATATCTTTGTGCTGCTTGTTCAGAAGACACAGCGTCAGTTTCTGGCTCAAGATAATGAAACAGTTCTGTATTTTTGGATAGCGATCAGAAAGGGTCAGAGTTTTGTCCTGTTCTATGTGCAGGAATATCAATTTAACAAACTGGACACAACCTTGTGAACAAATGCTGATACAATAGAATATTTTATGTCAGGTGTTTATGAATCATGCATTTGACCCAGTATAAGGTTATTCTGGCTGATCTTGTATATTTCCAGTGTTCTTGGAAAATGGGCCCTTTCCGTGGTCCTCCATGATTCCATCCCCATCTCTCTGCTGTAATTACACCCCATCCAAATTCACACAGCCATAATTCATCCGTCCCCTGCTGTCAACTGACAACCACTGATTGCTGGGTAAGATACACTAGATTAATTGGGTCTTATCAGAGAGTACATTATTTAAAGCCACACTTCACATTTTTAACATGATATTTAGGGCACTCATTTGAGCACAGATCTTTTTGCGTGACTCAAGAGTTTAGCACAGTTAATTCAAGCTGTTTTCTTCCACTCTGTGATGGACAGAAGCCTGGAATCTATTAATATCACCAATAACTTCCAAATGACCAAATCGAGTGCAGATTTATACAGCCGTTTCAACATTTCCTGACAGCTTATGACTGTCTGCCTCATTTTGTCTCTTTGTTTCTTGTCATATACTTTTGGTTTTAGTTCTGTGAATTCAGAAATACTGTTGCAGCTACTTCAATTAGTATCCTATGGAAGCTTATTTCTGCTGTGGAATTAAAAAATATAAAAAAGGTAAAATTTAATCTCACAGTTCTGACTTTTTTCTCATAATTGTAAGTTTATATCTTGCAGTTATGCGATCTAGACTCACAATTCTGAGAAAAGTCCCAATTTCTAGATGTAAAGTCAGTATTCTGAGAAAAAAGTCAAAATTGTGAGATGTAAACTCAGAGTTCAGAAGAATAAGTCAGAATTTGTGAGTTGTAAACTCAGAATTCCTAGGAAAAAGTCAGAATTGCAGGATGTAAACTCAGAATTCTGAGGAAAAAGTCAGAATAAAAAGTCAGAATTGCAAGATGTAAACTCAGAATTCCAAGGAAAAATTCAGTATTGTGAGATGTAAACTCAGAATTCCTAGGAAAAAGTCAGAATAAAAAGTCAGAATTACAAGATGTAAACTCAGAATTCCGAGGAAAAAGTAAGAATTGTGAAATGTAAACTCAGAATTCCAAGGAAAAAGTCAGAATTGCAGGATGTAAACTCAGAATTCCGAGGAAAAAGTCAGAATTGGGAGATGTAAACTCAGAATTCCTAGGAAAAAGTCAGAATTGCAGGATGTAAACTCAGAATTCTGAGGAAAAAGTCAGAATAAAAAGTCAGAATTGCAAGATGTAAACTCAGAATTCCGAGGAAAAAGTAAGAATTGTGAAATGTAAACTCAGAATTCCGAGGAAAAAGTCAGAATTGCAGGATGTAAACTCAGAATTCCAAGGAAAAATTCAGAATTGGGAGATGTAAACTCAGAATTCCTAGGAAAAAGTCAGAATAAAAAGTCAGAATTACAAGATGTAAACTCAGAATTCCAAGGAAAAAATCAGAATTGGGAGATGTAAACTCAGAATTCCTAGGAAAAAGTCAGAATTGCAGGATGTAAACTCAGAATTCTGAGGAAAAAGTCAGAATAAAAAGTCAGAATTGCAAGATGTAAACTCAGAATTCCAAGGAAAAATTCAGTATTGTGAGATGTAAACTCAGAATTCCTAGGAAAAAGTCAGAATAAAAAGTCAGAATTACAAGATGTAAACTCAGAATTCCGAGGAAAAAGTAAGAATTGTGAAATGTAAACTCAGAATTCCGAGGAAAAAGTCAGAATTGCAGGATGTAAACTCAGAATTCTGAGAAAAAAGTCAGAATTGCAGGATGTAAACTCAGAATTCCAAGGAAAAAGTCAGAATTGTGAGATATAAACTCAGAATTCCAAGGAAAAAGTCAGAATTGCAGGATGTAAACTCAGAATTCCAAGGAAAAATTCAGAATTGTAAGATGTAAACTCAGAATTCAGAGGAAAAAGTCAGAATTTGTGAGTTGTAAACTCAGAATTCCGAGGAAAAAGTAAGAATTGCAGGATTTAAACTCAGAATTCCGAGGAAAAAGTTAGAATTGCAGGATGTAAACTCAGAATTACAAGGAAAAATTCAGAATTACAAGATGTAAACTCAGAATTCTAAGGAAAACTTCAGAACTGGGAGATGTAAACTCAGAATTCAAAAGAAAAAGTCAGAATAAAAGTCAGAATTGTGAGATGTAAACTCAGAATTCCAAGGAAAAAGTCAGAATTGCGAGATGTAAACTCAAAATTCTGAGGGAAAAGTCAGAATTGCAGGATGTAAACTCAGAATTCCGAGGAAAAAGTCAGAATTGGGAGATGTAAACTCAGAATTCCGAGGAAAAAGTCAGAATTGCAGGATGTAAACTCAGAATTCCAAGGAAAAATTCAGAATTGTAAGATGAAAACTCAGAATTCAGAGGAAAAAGTCAGAATTGCGAGATGTAAACTCAGAATTCCAAGGAAAAATTCAGAATTGCAAGATGTAAACTCAGAATTACCTGTTTTATATTTTTATTCCATGGCAGAAATAAGCTTCCATAGTATTCAACTTTAAATGAAGTTCTCAGCAAAAAGGCAAAGTTAAATGCTTACTGCACAATGTTTAGCCTACCATCTAATAACTGATAATGTGAAATAAGTGGAACATTTCTCCAGAAACACTGGGAAGCCCTACTTAAGCATGTGGAAAAAAGTTAAGGTCTGGAGTGCTTGTGTAGTTCCAGGGCTGGATTTGTGAATGAGGCCCGTCTCTTCTTTCAGAGGAAAGTATGATACACAAACCTCATGTGTGCTGTACAACCTTCTATGACAACACTTTCATATGGCAGTTAAATGCCCATTATCAGTCATTAACTAATCACTTCTGAGCCAAGAATCTAATTAAAGTAATTGAAAGCAGATTAAGATATGATAAAATCCTAATAGACTTACTAGTGCAAGACAAACGTCTATTTACCGATGTTTCATATGACTTTTGTGGAGTTAAATGCAAAAATGTTCAAATGCTTATAATGGGTTAAAGCTAAACCTCTATAGATCAATGCATTTCTTATATCAAAGATCATTCTGTAAATTGTTTTACAATGATATGCAAAAGCAAAGCCGTTTGTCGACAGTCTCATTAAACAGCAGTTTGATATCAACAGATGATTGTCGTCTGCTGTAATCACCCAACACAGCTGGACTGAGGAGTTATTGTTTAGAGTAATTCTTTGTTTTAACTGACCACCTTTTATCCACACTTTCTGTATATTTACAGCAATTTAGAAGTTTTTCCACACTTAATGAGTTGCATAAAAACAGCTTCTCTAGGAAAAACGATGTGGTCTAATAGATCTGTGTTTTCTGAAGTTCATACACTCTTAAAAATAAAGGTTCTTTATTGACATCGATGGTTCCATGAACATCCATGAAAATGAACAAAAGGTTTTTTATAGTGGAAAAAGTTTCTTTAGATTATTAAAATGTTCTTCACACTAAGAAAAAATGGTTCTTTTAAGAACTGATCACTTAAAGATCACTTAAAGATCTTCTGTGGCATTGCTGTGAAAACCCTCTTTTGGAAGCATTGTAGGGTCGAGTCAGAGTTTGTTTCTCTTGTCCTCTTATATTCAGAGAAACATCTCAAGAACCTCAGTGAACATCTAACCTCTCAGAGCTGCTCTCTCATGTCTTATACAAATATAATTTCAGCGTATATTATAGACTGGACGCTGAACTTGTTGAATGAGGGCTATTATGAAGAACTATTTCTAAAGAAGTGATCGTTATCTTTAATCTTCAGATGTACATGAGGGAAAAGCAGTTTCTGCTGTTATGTAGGGCAAAAGGTTGGGTTCATGCCAGGGATTTAGTTGACATTTTATAAATAAAAGTAGATCAGATTAAGATTGATAACATTTGGCGAAGCAAGGCGAGTTTATTTATTTAGCAGCACATTTCATACACCTTTCAAGGTAATTCAAAGTGCTTTGCAATTACATAAAATTATCACAGTAAGTGCATAAGAAATAATGACAATAAAAGCAACGAATAAAAAATTGATTAAAAAACTGATTTTGTCTATAAATGGTTCAAGACTTTGTGGCAGTGCGTAATAGACACTTTTAATAGACAGTGGAAAGTAATGAAGTTTTTGCAACTATAAATATATATATATATATATATATATATATATATATATATATATATATATATATATATATATATATATACATGCATACACAAAAGAAGAATTGTTGGTTGAACTTAAAAAAGTAAGTTTCCTGGTTTTTGAATTTTGAGTTCATTGAAATGAAAAATTTGAGTTAATAAAATGATATTCAAAGTCCAAATATTATGTTATCTGAACCACATAAATTATTGAAGTTGATTTGACAAAAGAAAAAATGTTATGATAACAAATCATGAAATATTTTTAGTACATATATATACTGTATACTGTATGTGTGTGTGTATAGATCAGAATTGATCAACAATATAGTGAAATATTTTTACAATTTAAATCAGCTGTTTTCTATGTGAATATATAGTTAAGTGTAATTTATTCCTGTGATCAAAGCTGAATTTTCAGCATCATTACTCCAGTCTTCAGTGTCACATGATCCTTCAGAAATCATGATTGATATTCATGATATTCATTCATTGTGAAAGTGGGAAGATTAAAATGTTGCCTGCTATAATTTATGTTCATATTTGACGCAGACTGTGAAGGCGTTAATGTCCGTGTCCGTGCATCATCTGTGTGTGATGATTAGCATTGAGTTTCATGAAGAGGCAGCCATAATGGTCACCATTATTTTGTCTGAAACGCTGCGCAGTTGAGTCTCAGCCAATGCTTTGAGTGGGTGTTAGGCCATAAATCACATGTATGGTATGTAGTTGGGTATGCAGTTCACCAAAAACTATAGATTGCATGTGTTGATTCAGTCACACCTGTTGAGATATAATCAGTGTCAGCCAGTAATGCTTCTTGGTTCACCTGTAGTAGATGTAAATGGTTGATGTCTGAGTGCAGAGTGTTTTGTCTGGTGAATCATGTAGAAAATGAATGGCAAACAGATTTGTACATAGATTACAATAATAGCTTTGTTCTTCTGACACTCACAGACATTTTCCAGACTGTAGGCATGGATTCGTTTGTTAAATAAATGCACGAGAGAGACCACAAATCATTGGCTGCGCCGTTTCTCGTACACTTGCTTTAATCTTTCGAAAAATATGAGCGCTTTCGTGACAGGTAGTGACATCACACAGTTTGTTATTCTACACCTCGGCCCAAACATGAGCACCTGTTTGTGTTAGACTGGGGCAGGACTTCTGAACGAGGCCAGCGGTGGATGAATTACACCCTCGATAGCGTCCGTTCAACAGCTGGAGAAAAAATACAGGAGGCGTCCAGCTGTTAGACACACAGGGAGGAGGGCGTCCGCTCCAGCTCTGTTGAAATCACTGCTGCTGCGCAGAGATGGATGGAGTTTGTCAGGTTGTGTCTGTCCGTCGCTCCCTCTCTGATGAACAGCAGGTAGAAGCTGAGCACGAGGACCTGGATTGGGACAGTTTCACCACATCCGTCCCACTCCAACAGGTACTGCGTGTGTCTGTTATCCTGATAATGCATGTGTTTGGTGGCAGTGATGCCAAGGTCATGGGTTTGATTCAGAGAGAATGTTTACCTTCACTTCACTGTTGACTTCATAATACATCTTAATGTTGCAATCTGTATCCTTGCATTTATATGCTAATATAATGAACTAGATCATTATGTTAAAGAGTACAAGAAATCAAGTCGCAATTATGAAGAAATAGTCACAATTACAAGCAATGTAGACTCATATTTCTTTTAATTGTGGCTATATTTCTTGTCATTTCAACTGTATTTCTCATAATTGCGACTTTATTTCTCGTAATTGACTTTTTCATAATTGCAGCTATATTTCTTGTAATTGCAACTGTTTCTCATAATTGTGTCTCTATTTCTCATAATTACAACTTTATTTCTTGTAATTGCATCTTTATTTCTCGTAATTGACTATTTCTCATAATTGTGTCTATATTGTAATTGCGTCTATATTTCTTGTAATTGTGACTATTTTTTCGTAATTGCACCTAGATTTCTTGTAATTGTGCCTTTATCTTAATTGTTACTATGTTTTTTCGTAATTGTCACTATATTCCTTTCAATTGTGACTATATATTTATTGTAATTGTGACTATATTTCTCTTAATTGCAACTATATTATTTGTAATTGCAACTATATTTCTTGTAATTGCAACTGTCTATCATAATTGTGACTATATTTCTCATAATTGCAACTTTATTTCTTGTAATTGCATCTTTATTTCTCGTAATTGACTATTTCTCATAATTGTGACTATATTTCTTGTAATTGCGCCTATATTTCTTGTAATTGTGCCTTTATCTTAATTGTTAATATGTTTTTTCGTAATTGTCATTATATTCCTTTCAATTGTGACTATATATTTATTGTAATTGTGACTATATTTCTCTTAATTGCAACTATATTATTTGTAATTGCAACTATATTTCTTGTAATTGCAACTGTTTATCATAATTGTGACTATATTTCTCATAATTGCAACTTTATTTCTTGTAATTGCATCTTTATTTCTCGTAATTGACTATTTCTCATAATTGTGACTATATTTCTTGTAATTACGGCTATATTTCTTGTAATTGTGACTATTTTTCGTAATTGCGCCTAGATTTCTTGTAATTGCGACTATATTTCTTGTAATTGTGCCTTTATCTTAATTGTTACTATATTTTTTCTAAATTGTCACTATATTCCTTTCAATTGTGACTATATATTTATTGTAATTGTGACTATATTTCTCTTAATTTCAACTATATTACTTGTAATTGCATCTATTTCTCGTAATTGCATCTTTTTTCCTCGTAATTGTGACTGAATTTCTCATGATTGCAACTTTGTCATAATTGCAACTATAAATCTCGTAGTTATGACTTCATGTCTCATAATTGCAACTATTTTTCATAATTGCAAATATTTATCTTACAAATATGACCTCATAATTGTGACAATTGCGAAAAATAAAGATGCATTTATAAGAAGTAGTGACTTTATATCTTATAACTATATCATTTATGTTAAAGAGTAAGTGCATAATTTCAGAACTGCAAAAATAGCTGAAAAAGATGTGAGCATGTTTGCCAGTGCAAAACAATGCTTGGGGGTTGTGGATGGTTTTCAGAGCATTGTTATACTCTGAGTGGGTAATAGGTTGCTGTGCAGTTGTTAGGACATTGCTAGGACTTTTTTATTGGTAAAAGTCAAAAGAGCACACTCCTAAGTATGATATTCCCTAAATAGTGCTCAGAGTCCATCCTTCAAACTAAGTCTGGGATTTTTTTCCCACTGTTTAATCATCTGCCAGGTGGAAATCATAGCGGTGCCTTAGCAAACACTGCTAATTACTGTTTGCAAGTGGAACAATGCATAGTGTTTAATGAATGAATCAACCCATACCATTTTACGCCTTGCCATTTCCATACTGCATGTGTTTTGCAGGTCATCTACAAAAAATGAATACAAGTATCTTTTAAGTACACACTTAACAGATGGCATTAGAAATAGAATGTAAAATTGACTTTTATACATGACAAAGCATACAAATATTGAACCAATGTTGTTATGTCTTTCCCTGTTGTGCTGCTTAGACAAATATATTGCAGTTGATCATGTAACACTACCATTAATGTCTTAGTTGATAATCGAGTGTTATAAATGGAGCTTTACTAACTAGTCAAACATGAATGAGTGGGGGCACTTGTCAGGGTGATTGAATTCAGAGCACAACAACCACATTTATGGAAAAAATATGCATAGCGTATCCAGTGCCAACTTTGCAAGGACCTTCATATTTGTGTGTTTTTAACTTGGTACAGATACTTTAGCGATGATGATGCGTATCTAAGTACAAGTTTCTGAGGAGAGATCAGAAAGCAGAGCTTTTTATGTCCTGTTGGGACTAGTTTGATAAATGATCCGCTTTGTCGGGGGAAGTTCATTTTGTCCTTTTCAGGCTTTTAGAAGTCGCTGTCTTCAGATCACAGGACAGTTGTGAAGAGCTCAGCTGCTGGATACGAGGCTTTACACTTTAAGCCTCTTTTGTTGCTCTTTTTCCTGTCATCACCCTCTGAAAGTTTGTCCCCTGAGACTGTTGGAGAAGGTCACTTTATTTCTCATATTTCTTTATTTATCTGTAATTGCAACTTTATTTGTCATGATGGGACTTTTTCTTGTAATTGACACTATTTTTCTAGTGATTGCGAGTTTATTGTAATTACAACATTATTTCCAGTGATTGCGACTCTATTTGTTGTAATAGTGACTTTATTTCTTTTAATTGTGACTATATTTCTCATAAATGCAACTATTTCTTGTAAATGCAAGTATTTTTTTTGTAATTGTGACTATATTTCTCGTGATTGCAACTTTATTTCTCGTAATTGCGACTTTATTTCTTGTAATTGCAACTTTATTTCTCATAACCGTGACTATTTCTTGTGATTGTGCCTTTATTTCTCATAATTGCATCTTTCTCGTAACTGTGACTGTATTTCTCATAATTGCATCTATATTTCTTGTAATTGCGACTATATTTCTTTTTTTTTAAGTTATATTTATGGGATTTTGTGCCTTTATTTGGAGAGGACAGTAGAGCGCAGACAGGAAAGCATTGGGCAGAGAGTGGGGGCAGGATCGGCAAAGGACCTCGAGACTGGAATTGAACTCGGGTCACCGTGAATGCATTTGTGCGAAATGTCGGTGCACTAACCACTAGGCTATCGGCGGCGACAGTGACTATATTTCTCGTAATTGTGACTATATTTCTCATAATTGTGACTATATTTCTTGTAATTATGACTGTATTTCTCGTAATTGCAACAATTTCTTGTAATTGTGACTATACTTCTCGTAAGTGCGACTATATTTCTCTTAATTGTGACTATATTTCTCGTAATTGTGACTATTTCTTTTAATTGCGACTATATTCTTGTAATTGTGACTATATTTCTCGTAATTGTGATTATTTCTTGTAATTGCGACTATATTTCTTGTAATTGTGACTATATTTCTTGTAATTGTGCCTTTCTCATAATTGTGACTAAATTCCTCATATTTCTTGTAATTATGTCTTTCTTGTAATTGCGACTATATTTCTTGTAAATGTGACTATTTTTTGTAATTGTGACTATATTTTGTGTAATTAAGACTATATTTCTTGTAATTGAGACTATATTTCTTGTAATTGTGACTAAATTTCTCATAATTACATCTATATTTCTCATAATTATGACTATTTCTCGTAATTGCATCTATATTTCTTGTAATTGTGACTATATTTCTTGTAATTTTGACTATTTCTTGTAATTATGACTATATCTCTTGTAAATGCAACTATTTTTGTAATTGTGACTATATTTCTCATAATTGCAACTATATTTCTTGTAATTGCTACTATATTTCTGGTAATTGTGCCTTTCTCGTAATTGCAACTAAATTTCTCATAATTGTGACTATTTCTTGTATTTGTGACGATTTCTCGAAATTGCAACTTTATTTCTCGTAATTGTTATTATATTTATCATAATTACAACTATATTTATCATAATTGCGACTTTATTTCTCATAATTGCATCTTTTTCCCCTGGTAATTGTGACTATATTTCTGTATTTGTGATGACATTTCTCATGATTGCATCTTTATTTCTCGTAATTGCAATCTTATTTCTCATATTGGGACTTTATTTCTTGTAATTGTGACTGTATTTCTCATGATTGCAAATGTTTATCCTACAAATATGACTTCTCTTAATTGTGACAATTATGAAAAATAAAGTTGCATTTATTAGAAATAGTGACTTTCGTTTGAAATTTGATGTAAATACGAAATTTGGTGAGGTTTGTTCTTACAGCTGTTGTCAGGATCCTGTGGCAAGTTTGTTTTTTTCTCCTTCTCATGCTTTTAGAAGCCGCTGTCTTCTGATCACAGGACAGTTGTGAAGAGCTCAGCTGCTGCTTTAAACTTTGAGCCTCTTTTGTTGCTCTTTTTCCTGTCATCACCCTCTGAAGTTGGTCCCTTGAGGCTGAATGCAGTGTGAAGGGAAGGGTGAGACTCATCAGCGTCCTCTGTCTCTCTCGTCCTCCCCGGAGCAGGAGCAGGAGAGGCTCCAGCGGGCCGAGCAGCGGTGTGAGCATCTGGAGGCACAGGTGGTGGGACTTGAGGAGCGCCTGGAGGAGGAGGAGGGCGCCGCCGCTCAGCTGGCCTCCCAGCGTCAGAGACTGGAGGCCGAGTGCTGTGGTCTGCGCCGAGACCTGGAGGAGCTGGAGAACACGCTGACTTCAGTGGAGAAGGACAAGCAGGTAGGACTGAGGTTCACACACTCTGGCTGACACCCGTTTGACCTGTGCTCTTACAGTGCAACGATTATCTGCTCCGATGAGGTTTTTCCACTGTAAATCATGCATCATTAGTAGTCTGGAGAATATCATTTGAATGTGTATTGTAATTTTTCATGCTTCATGCTTTGGAGCAGATGTGCTACACTTTTTGTTAGGACCAATCTAGATTTTATCTTCAGATAATAAGGAATCATTTATTTTCTTTAAAACTTGAAAGTATGCATTTGAAAACATTCAGGAAAAACGAAAATCATGGAACGTTTGAGGAAGCTGGTTTATGTATAAAAGTGACTTTGTATCTTACAATTAGGGTTTTATTTCTCATAATTGCAACAATACTTTTCATATTGAGACTTTTTTCTCATGATTACAACTTTATTTCTCGTAATTGCTTTGTCACTGTTAGAACTATTTTTCATAATTGCAAATGTTTATCTTACAAATATGACTTCTTGTAATTGCAACTTTATTTCTCGTAATTGTAACTTTATTTCTCATAATTGCAACTACTGTATTTATCTTCTCGTAATTGCGAATTGCTCATAATGGCTATTTTATATTTTGTAATTGCGACTTTATAGCTCATAATTTTGACTATATTTCTCATAATTGCAACTTTATTTCTTGTAATTGCAACTTTGTCACAGTTGCAACAATTTTTCCTAATTGCAAATGTTTATCCTACAAATGACTTCACCTAATTGTGACGATTTCTTATAAATGGAACTTATAAATGCAACAATTCCCATAATTGCAATTTTATATTTTATTGTGAAATTTGTTTCTAGTGATTGCAACTTTGTCTTGTACCTTGTAACTGACTGTATTTCTCCTAATTGCAAATTATTTTTTGTAATTGCAACTTTGTCACAGTTGCAACTTTTTCATAATTGCACATTTTTTATCTTACAAATTTGACTTCTAAGAGAGACTATTATTAAGTGCAACTTTATCTTACAATTTACATTTGAAATTAGATGTAAATATTACATCTGGTTAGGGTTGTTCTGTCAGCAATTGTCAGGATCCTTTAGTAGGCGTTTGGATGACATACTATCCATGCTAAAAGTATAAGATCCTGGCGGTAACAGTAACATACACAAGACCAGACCTGTACAGCTTGTTTGCTCTTTTACTCTTCAAGTGGAAACGGTTTGTAGTCCATTTGTTGCCATAGCAAAACTTTGGGTGAATTCATGTGTGACCTCTACTCAGACACAAATTGCAAATTTAAGAGCGTGACATTCAGTTTTCATTGTTTCTAAATTGAAAACAAAACCCTAGAAATGTTCAAAAATATAATAAGTTCCTTAGGCATTGTGACATGATCATAATAATTGTTACCTTAACTGCACTTCATAAAGCAGTGCTGACTTCTAATTCAAGCTAGGTGTGCTGCCTTTCAATTACAGCACACAGTCCATAATTTTTCCAATTATAATTTTGTCTCATCTCTTAACAATTTACAGTAACTGCAGATGTGTGGGGATATTTGTCTGCTCATATTTCTCGTTTATGTCTATTTGAGTTCAGAGGGG
This sequence comes from Megalobrama amblycephala, assembly GCF_018812025.1. Taxonomy (NCBI): domain Eukaryota; kingdom Metazoa; phylum Chordata; class Actinopteri; order Cypriniformes; family Xenocyprididae; genus Megalobrama; species Megalobrama amblycephala. The sequence continues at coordinate 511,324 of NC_063063.1, read as the reverse complement.
AGTGAAATGACAGCTGTAGTATCAGGATGAAAGTATTCGTGGAGCTTCTCTACCCTTCTGCTCTACATCTGCTTCTCAAAGCTCCAATAGGCCCAAACACACACACACACACACAAACACAAACACACACACACACACACACACACGTCCTACGTTAGTCCCTCATGTCGCTGTTGAAACAAATCACATCTGCCACATATAAAGTCAGTTCTTTTTGTAATGAAATTGCAACTTTCGTAAATTGAAACTTTACTTTTCATATTGGGACTTTATTTCTTGTAATTGTGACTTTATTTCCCATAATTGGAACTTCATATCTTGTAATTTTGACTTTATTTCTCATAACTGTGACTATTTCTTGTAATTACAACTTTATTTCCTGTAATTGTGACTTTATTTCTCGTAATTGTGACTTTATTTCTCAATGACAACTTTGTTTCGTAATTGTGACTATTTCTTGTAATTGCAACTTTATTTTCATAACTGTGCTTATTTCTTGTAATTGCGACTTTATTTTTCATAACTGTGCTTATTTCTTGTAATTGTGACTTTATTTTTCATAACTGTGCTTATTTCTTGTAATTGCGACTTTATTTCTCATAATTGCGACTTTATTTCTCAGTGACAACTTTGTCTCATAATTGTGACTATTTCTTGTAATTGCAACTTATTTTTCATAACTGTGCTTATTTCTTGTAATTGTGACTTTATTTTTCATAACTGTGCTTATTTCTTGTAATTGCGACTTTGTTTCTTGTAATTGTGACTTTATTTCTCGTAATTGCGACTTTATTTCTCATAACTGTGCTTATTTTTTTGTAATTGCGACTTTATTTCTCATAATTGCGACTTTATTTCTCAGTGACAACTTTGTCTCATAATTGTGACTATTTCTTGTAATTGCGACTTTATTTTTCATAACTGTGCTTATTTCTTGTAATTGCGACTTTATTTCTCATAATTGCGACTTTATTTCTCAGTGACAACTTTGTCTCATAATTGTGACTATTTCTTGTAATTGCAACTTATTTTTCATAACTGTGCTTATTTCTTGTAATTGTGACTTTATTTTTCATAACTGTGCTTATTTCTTGTAATTGTGACTTTATTTTTCATAACTGTGCTTATTTCTTGTAATTGCGACTTTGTTTCTTGTAATTGTGACTTTATTTCTCGTAATTGCGACTTTATTTCTCATAATTGCGACTTTATTTCTCAGTGACAACTTTGTCTCATAATTGTGACTATTTCTTGTAATTGCGACTTTATTTTTCATAACTGTGCTTATTTCTTGTAATTGTGACTTTATTTCTCATAATTGCGACTTTATTTCTCAGTGACAACTTTGTCTCATAATTGTGACTATTTCTTGTAATTGCAACTTATTTTTCATAACTGTGCTTATTTCTTGTAATTGTGACTTTATTTTTCATAACTGTGCTTATTTCTTGTAATTGCGACTGTTTCTCAGTGACTTTTGTCTCATAATTGTGACTATTTCTTGTAATTGTGACTTTATTTTTCATAACTGTGCTTATTTCTTGTAATTGTGACTTTATTTTTCATAACTGTGCTTATTTCTTGTAATTGTGACTTTGTTTCTTGTAATTGTGCTTATTTCTTGTAATTGCGACTTTGTTTCTTATAATTGTGACTTTATTTCTCGTAATTGCGACTTTATTTCTCAGTGACATCTTTGTCTCATAATTGTGACTATTTCTTGTAATTGTGACTTTATTTTTCATAACTGTGCTTATTTCTTGTTAATTGTGACTTTGTTTCTTGTAATTGTGACTTTATTTCTCAATGACAACTTTGTCTCGTAATTGCGACTATTTCTTGGAATTGTGACTTTATTTTTCATACCTGTGCTTATTTCTTGTAATTGCGACTTTATTTTTCATAACTGTGCTTATTTCTTGTAATTGTGACTTTATTTTTCATAACTGTGCTTATTTCTTGTAATTGCGACTTTATTTCTCATAATTGCGACTTTATTTCTCAGTGACAACTTTGTCTCATAATTGTGACTATTTCTTGTAATTGCAACTTATTTTTCATAACTGTGCTTATTTCTTGTAATTGTGACTTTATTTTTCATAACTGTGCTTATTTCTTGTAATTGCGACTTTGTTTCTTGTAATTATGACTTTATTTCTCGTAATTGCGACTTTATTTTTCATAACTGTGCTTATTTCTTGTAATTGTGACTTTATTTTTCATAACTGTGCTTATTTCTTGTAATTGCGACTTTATTTCTCATAATTGCGACTTTATTTCTCAGTGACAACTTTGTCTCATAATTGTGACTATTTCTTGTAATTGCAACTTTATTTTTCATAACTGTGCTTATTTCTTGTAATTGTGACTTTATTTTTCATAACTGTGCTTATTTCTTGTAATTGCGACTTTGTTTCTTGTAATTGTGACTTTATTTCTCGTAATTGCGACTTTATTTCTCATAACTGTGCTTATTTCTTGTAATTGTGACTTTATTTTTCATAACTGTGCTTATTTCTTGTAATTGCGACTTTATTTCTTGTAATTGCAACTTTATTTCTCATAATTGCGACTTTATTTCTCAGTGACAACTTTGTCTCATAATTGTGACTATTTCTTGTAATTGCAACTTTATTTTTCATAACTGTGCTTATTTCTTGTAATTGTGACTTTATTTTTCATAACTGTGCTTATTTCTTGTAATTGCAACTTTATTTCTCATAATTGCGACTTTATTTCTCAGTGACAACTTTGTCTCATAATTGTGACTATTTCTTGTAATTGCAACTTTATTTTTCATAACTGTGCTTATTTCTTGTAATTGCGACTTTATTTTTCATAACTGTGCTTATTTCTTGTAATTGCGACTTTGTTTCTTATAATTGTGACTTTATTTCTCGTAATTGCGACTTTATTTCTCAGTGACAACTTTGTCTCATAATTGTGACTATTTCTTGTAATTGTGACTTTATTTCTCAATGACAACTTTGTCTCGTAATTGCGACTATTTCTTGGAATTGTGACTTTATTTCTCATAACTGTGACTATTTCTTGTAATTGTGTTTTTTTTTTTCTTGTAATTGCAACTTTATTTCTCGTAATTTCGACTTTATTTCACCTGTGTCTATTTCTGGTAATTGCAACTTTATTTCCTAATTGTGACTTCATTTCTTATGTTAGAACTTTATTTCTCATGATAGGACTGTATTGCTCACAATTGTGACTTTATTTTTCTTGTAATTGTGACTTTATTTCCCAATGACAACTTAATTATGACTTTATTTTTCATAACTGTGACTTTCTTGTAATTGTGACTATTTCTTGTAATTGCAACTTTATTTCTTTTAATTGTGACTTTATTTCTCAATGACAACCTTGTCTCGTAATTGCGACTATTTCTTGTAATTACAACTTTATTTCTCATAATTGCAACTTTATTTCTTGGTCACAGTTGCAACATTTTTTCATAATTGCAAATGATTATCTTACAAATATTCTTTATTCATATCTCTCTAGTCATCAGACTCTGTCGTGAGGAAGCTCTCTGAGGATCTCACCCACAAGAACGACCAGGTTCAGAAGCTGCTGAAAGAAAAGGAGCACCTGGTGGAGTTGAGCCAGGTGAGTGTCGGTGAAATGACATGGGATTGCATTCTCTGTTAATGAACCAGAATCTATCAGACAGAACAGTGTCAGTGTCTCCCACTGGTGTTACTTAGACAGATGTTGGACAGTTTTCACTGCTGGTTTCCAGGGATGCAGCGGTGTAGAGGTCAGTCATGAGGCAATCAGCATAGGTTGTTCTTTTGCATGGGACAGACGCATCTGGAAGACAAGTTGGGGGTCGTTAACAGGTTAACGTTCACATCGCTCTAGCACATCAAGCCGTTTCCTACTTTAATCTGGAAAGTAACTTACAGGGTTCAGGTCACTGCTGTGATTATTTCTTAAATAATGAAAAATGTCCTGCAAAATGATTTATAATGAGCTGCAGCAGTGAACTGCTCTGAATCGTAATTACTGATCAAAAATTACTGATCAAAAACTCGAATATGACACTCTCCAGTAATAGAAACAGATTTGTATGTCATAAAAGTGATGAATTATTCATGTATTTCTGATGATAATTCAGAATAAATGTTCCTAAGTACTTTAGAAGTAATCTGTCTTCATTCGTTCATGTGGTACACCCCCCCCCCCCAAAAAAAAATCAAATGATATTTATGAATTAATAATTCATGTTTTTGTAAATTTTGTTTTGTAAAAATAATACCTTCTACCTTGAAAATATTTCAAAAACATTTTGAAAATAATGATTGTTATTTTACTTGATGATTACACCACATGACATTTTTAGAGTCATTCAATTTAGATGTTTCTTTAACACAGCATACATATTTTTTAAAACCAACAAAAGCGTAGATTTCTATCAACTTGGCATGAAGATTTTTACTATTTTGAGGCCACTCTTATTTGTCATTGAACCTTATAATGAATTACAGCTGTGAACTGCTCTGAAAAGTTCAATACTGTATCTGCAGTTTTTGCTCATTTGTTCAAAACCGCATGTCTTTAAATTAGGTGAATTATACTTGTATTTTTGACCCAGACAAAAGGACAGCAATTTAAGCTAGTTTGTAACTAATGTTCCTAAGTACTTTGTAAGTAATACAGCAGTGGCCAACATTTGTTAAAGATTTTGTAATCATATTGCATAGTTGTGCCTAGACTTGTTTTATTTGTGATAATATCACAATGAAACATGCCAAATTGTGCGACATAATTTTTGGCCAGAAATTATGAACATATGCAAAAACGAGAGACAACCAACCAAATATTAATAACTGATTATGTTGTAGTCGATTTGTGCTTTTTCCTGTGAGCTTTTTGTTTTTATTTTTTATTTTTTGGATAATAAAATAAAACCTGTAGCTGTAGTTTGCCAAATAATTTTGTCAGATTAACCAAGTCTAGTGTTTTGTTCTTCGCTCATGTTTAAAATATTTAAAAACGATCAGATATTTTCCTCATATTTTGATGGTTTAATCAAACTTGTAGGGTCATTAAAAGCAAATATCACTTTTGGCCGCTGCTGTGTGTCTTCATGTAGATGCAGAGCAGCGTTTAGTTCACCTTAGAAAGTCAAGAAGTGTCTTTCTTTCTTCTCACCATCTCTTTTGTGCTTTCTAAAACTCTTCGAGCAGTGTTGAGTAACGCAAGCCAGATGTCCAACAGTAGCAGCTCATCTGTGTGATTTACGACCGGTAGCTTTACCTTCTCGACTGAGTTGTCAGATGGATATTTGAGCTCTTCATTGAAGGAGTCAAAACGAAGTGTTGGGTTGGTGCGGTGTGGTGTGGTTTGCATTTCTGTTTGCTTTGCTTGAGAGGAGAATGAATGTGCCTTTCATATTCTGATTTGATTAAGCCATCATGCTTCCTCTGTGATCGGGCAAATGAAGGCATCCCAGCCTGAGATTTATGCCACATCTGCTCGACAGACCCAGAAGATTCTCTGTTTTATTTTTGCAGCAGGCCATCGAGGACTTGCAGTGCGAGGAAGAGAAGGTGAACCTCCTGACCAAAGAGAAAGCCAAGCTAAAGCTGCAGGCGGAGGATGTGAGTACAGTCGATGTCTGCGGTCCAGGCCGCCGTTAGTTCGTGAAGTTCACACATCTGCTTGATTTCGTCCTAGCTGGAGTATCTGCTGGAGCAGGAGCGGAAACAGAGGATGGATTTGGAGAAGAGCCGGCGGAGGCTGGAGGGAGACGGCAGGAACGGCATGGACAACCTGACTGAGATGGGCAAGATGAGGGCCAGTCTGGAGGAGATGATCAGGAGGTGAGTTACAAACACTTCAGTTTCAGTTCGATCTTGTCCTGAGATGTTTGATGTCTCCAAGCAAAGTTTAAAAACTGGAAAAGATCTAGCAGTAAGATGGATGTTTGGATGGCTCTTGTCGATAACATGATATGTGCTTGGAGCGCCGTTATCTTAGCTTTGATGAGATAAAGACCTCTGGGCTCCTAGAACTGTCCAGGCTTGTTAGTATGTGGAATGATGTCTATTCTGTAGAAAGCAAAACCAGCTGTTTCATGGAGGCCCCAATGAGAAGGAAAAAAAAAACAAGAAATTGTCATAAATATCCCTTCTTCCTTCCTTCCTTCCTTCCTTCCTTCTTACTTTAGTATTTGAGTAATGAAGGGTTAAAAGAAGAGAGAGTATGAGGAGAAAAAGTCATAACTTCTCATAATGGTGGCTGTGAGACGTTCAGTTAAAAGAGCCAATCGGCTTTCTGATAGAGGCATCACCTGTTTGTTTATTGTTGATTTGATGACATCAGTCACTTTTAGACATTTCAGTCTCGCATCATTCAAGGAAAGCCTTTTTCCACCTAAAAAAGAGGTAATTGTGACTATTTCTTGCAGTTGCCACTTTATATCTCACATTGTCACTTTATTTCTTGTAATTGCGACTTTTTATGCCAGTCGTTATTTCTCTTAACCGTGATGAAATATCTGACTTCATAACTTCATATCTAACTGTGTGACTTTATATCTCACAATTACGGCTTTACTTGCCACAGTGTAGCTTTCTATCTGACTGTTTGACTTTATTTCTTATTTTAAAGTATCTCACAGTTACCGTATATGTGCGGAGCCCCTAAGGAGACATGGTGATGGAAATAATATGAGATGGGAGAAAAATATTTTATTTCAATGCTTTTGTTTTCTCTACTAAAAGCTTTCTCTAGTAAAAATTTGCGTTTGCTCGCAAAAATGGAAAAAACTATAACTATTTCAGTGCTTTTGAGAGCAAACACGTCATTTCTCAGGTGAACGCAATACTTTTATTATTTTTTATTAGTTTTGTGAGAGTTTCTATGGGAATGCAAAAGTTTCTCAGGGGACGCAAAAGTTTTGCAAGCAAATGCAAAGTTTCTTGGAGGAATGTAACACTTTACTAGTGAGCGAATGCAACACTAAACTTTGTGAGGAAATGCAAAGTTTTTAATGAATGCAAAAGTGAATGCAAAGTTTCTCAGAAGAATGCAATACTTTTACTACAGAATGCGAAAACTTTTGTGAGCAAACGCAAAGTTTCTTTGTGGAAAGAAAAGCTTTGCAAGCAAATGCAAAGTTTCTTTAGGAACGTAAAAGTTGTGAGCAAATGCAAAGTTTCTTGGAGGAATGCAACACTTTACTAGAGAACACAAAAGTTTTGTGAGTGAACGCAAAGTTTCTTTGTCGAAAGGAAAGTTTCTCAGAGAATGCAAAAGTTTTGTGGGGGAACGCAATACTTTTACTATAAAACACCAAAGTTTTGTTGGCTAATGTAAAATTTCTTGAGGGAATGCAAGACTTTTACTGGAGAATGTAAAACTTTTGCAAGTAAACATAAAACATAGAAGTATAATTTTGTCCTCCCATCTCAATATTTTTTCCATCACCATGTTCCCTTAGAAACAGGCTTATGTTGATAGGAGCTGTTCTTGCGTGCCCAATGAAAATAGCTGTGCAGGGTGTTACCAAGGTGGCCGTCGAGTGAACTGACTTGCCTTAAAGGGGCTTTAGTTAAAACAACAACAACATACTGTACAATTAACATCAATCAATAAGTTCTTCAAATGGTGTGTTGGGATTGACTGGCACTTTTAATAAACTGAAACATGGTTGACGTTATCGGATATGGCTAGGAAACAACGCAGAGCACGCCTGCGAAATTAGCGCTGCCACTCCCATCTTCACATTCTCTCTTCCCCTGTCTGTCTTCTGTCAGGAAAGATGTGGAGATAAGCACCACCAGCAACCGTCTGGAGGCCGAGGAGGCGCTGAACGCAGGCCTGGAGAGGAAGAATAAGGAGTTCCAGGTGAGGCCTCATGGGAGAGCCGCAGCATTCCTGTCTTTCAGCGCTGTGGGGGTCTGTGGCTCTGATTCACGGGCCAGAGATGACAAAAACATAGCTAAGGAGTACAGGAGCTGATAACGATCTCTCTAGAGAGGGAAGGAAGGCTCCGGTTGTAACCTCACACTCCATTTTTAAGCAGGGTCTGGTTAACCTGTGCTCTGTTGGCTTTCTGCATGGGGCTCAGAAAATGACAGCAGAATGATATATTGAAAAAGAAAGAGAGAGCTAGATCATGTCTGAGGCATGTAAAAGCTGTTGAAAAGCAGTGTTAGTTTAACCTCTGTCACTCCCGCTTCATGTCAGGTAGGTGTTTCTCAGGGCAATGCAAAAGTTCTCAGGGAACAAAAGTTTTGTAAGCGGACGCAAAGTTTCTTAGGGAAACCAAAAGTTATGTGAGGGAATGCAAAAGTTTCTTGGGAATGCAAAAGTTTCTTAGAGAATGCAAAAGTTTCTTTAGGAATGCAAAAGTTTCTTAGGGAATGCAAAAGTTTCTTGAGGAATGCAAAAGTTTCTTAGGAATGCAAAAGATTCTTAGGAATACAAAAGTTTCTTGAGGAATGCAAAAGTTTCTTAGGGAATGCAAAAGTTTCTTGAGGAATGCAAAAGTTTCTTAGAGAATGCAAAAGTTTCTTAGGGAATGCAAAAGTTTCTTGAGGAATGCAAAGGTTTCTTAGGGAATGCAAAAGTTTCTTGAGGAATGCAAAGGTTTTGTGAGGAATGCAAAAGTTTCTTAGGGAATGCAAAAGTTTCTTGAGGAATGCAAAGGTTTTGTGAGGAATGCAAAAGTTATGTGAGGGAATGCAAAAGTTTCTCTGGGAATGCAAAAGTTTCTTAGAGAATGCAAAAGTTTCTTAGGGAATGCAAAAGTTTCTTTAGGAATGCAAAAGTTTCTTAGGGAATGCAAAAGTTTCTTTAGGAATGCAAAAGTTTCTTGGGGAATGTGAAAGTTTCTTAGAGAATGCAAAAGTTTCTCTGGGAATGCAAAAGTTTCTTAGAGAATGCAAAAGTTTCTTAGGGAATGCAAAAGTTTCTTGGGAATGCAAAAGTTTCTTAGAGAATGCAAAAGTTTCTTAGGAATGCAAAAGTTTCTTGGGGAATGCAAAAGTTTCTTAGGGAATGCAAAAGTTTCTTAGGGAATGCAAAAGTTTCTTTAGGAATGCAAAAGTTTCTTGGGGAATGTGAAAGTTTCTTAGAGAATGCAAAAGTTTCTCTGGGAATGCAAAAGTTTCTTAGAGAATGCAAAAGTTTCTTAGGGAATGCAAAAGTTTCTTTAGGAATGCAAAAGTTTCTTGGGGAATGTGAAAGTTTCTTAGAGAATGCAAAAGTTTCTTGGGGAATGCAAAAGTTTCTTGGGGATTGTGAAAGATTCTTAGGGAATGCAAAAGTTATGTGAGGGAATGCAAAAGTTTCTCTGGGAATGCAAAAGTTTCTTAGAGAATGCAAAAGTTTCTTAGGGAATGCAAAAGTTTCTTGAGGAATGCAAAAGTTTCTTAGGGAATGCAAAAGTTTCTTAGAGAATGCAAAAGTTTCTTAGGGAATGCAAAAGTTTCTTGAGGAATGCAAAAGTTTCTTAGGAATGCAAAAGTTTCTTTAGGAATGCAAAAGTTTCTTGGGGAATGCAAAAGTTTCTTAGAGAATGCAAAAGTTTCTTGAGGTTTCTTGAATGCAAAAGTTTCTTGGGAATGCAAAAGTTTCTTAGGGAATGCAAAAGTTTCTTAGAGAATGCAAAAGTTTCTTTAGGAATGCAAAAGTTTCTTGGGGAATGCAAAAGTTTCTTAGGGAATGCAAAAGTTTCTTGAGGAATGCAAAAGTTTCTTGGGGAATGAAAGTTTCTTAGAGAATGCAAAAGTTTCTTAGGGAATGCAAAAGTTATGTGAGGGAATGCAAAAGTTTCTCTGGGAATGCAAAAGTTTCTTAGAGAATGCAAAAGTTTCTTAGGGAATGCAAAAGTTTCTTGAGGAATGCAAAAGTTTCTTAGGGAATGCAAAAGTTTCTTAGAGAATGCAAAAGTTTCTTAGGAATGCAAAAGTTTCTTGAGGAATGCAAAAGTTTCTTAGAGAATGCAAAAGTTTCTTGAGGAATGCAAAAGTTTCTTAGGGAATGCAAAAGTTTCTTAGAGAATGCAAAAGTTTCTTAGAGAATGCAAAAGTTTCTTAGAGAATGCAAAAGTTTCTTGAGGAATGCAAAAGTTTCTTAGGGAATGCAAAAGTTTCTTAGAGAATGCAAAAGTTTCTTAGGGAATGCAAAAGTTTCTTGAGGAATGCAAAAGTTTCTTAGAGAATGCAAAAGTTTCTTGAGGAATGCAAAAGTTTCTTAGGGAATGCAAAAGTTTCTTAGAGAATGCAAAAGTTTCTTAGGGAATGCAAAAGTTATGTGAGGGAATGCAAAAGTTTCTTGGGGAATGCAAAAGTTTCTTAGGGAATGCAAAAGTTTCTTAGAGAATGCAAAAGTTTCTTAGAGAATGCAAAAGTTTCTTGAGGAATGCAAAAGTTTCTTAGAGAATGCAAAAGTTTCTTGAGGAATGCAAAAGTTTCTTAGAGAATGCAAAAGTTTCTTAGGGAATGCAAAAGTTATGTGAGGGAATGCAAAAGTTTCTTGGGGAATGCAAAAGTTTCTTAGGGAATGCAAAAGTTTCTTAGAGAATGCAAAAGTTTCTTAGAGAATGCAAAAGTTTCTTTAGGAATGCAAAAGTTTCTTAGAGAATGCAAAAGTTTCTTGAGGAATGCAAAAGTTTCTTAGGGAATGCAAAAGTTTCTTAGAGAATGCAAAAGTTTCTTAGGAATGCAAAAGTTTCTTAGAGAATGCAAAAGTTTCTTGAGGAATGCAAAAGTTTCTTAGGGAATGCAAAAGTTTCTTAGAGAATGCAAAAGTTTCTTTAGGAATGCAAAAGTTTCTTAGAGAATGCAAAAGTTTCTTGAGGAATGCAAAAGTTTCTTAGGGAATGCAAAAGTTTCTTAGAGAATGCAAAAGTTTCTTGAGGAATGCAAAAGTTTCTTAGGGAATGCAAAAGTTTCTTGAGGAATGCAAAAGTTTCTTGGGGAATGCAAAAGTTTCTTAGGGAATGCAAAAGTTATGTGAGGGAATGCAAAAGTTTCTTAGAGAATGCAAAAGTTTCTTGAGGAATGCAAAAGTTTCTTGGGCAATGAAAGTTTCTTAGAGAATGCAAAAGTTTCTTAGAGAATGCAAAAGTTTCTTTAGGAATGCAAAAGTTTCTTAGAGAATGCAAAAGTTTCTTAGAGAATGCAAAAGTTTCTTAGGGAATGCAAAAGTTTCTTAGAGAATGCAAAAGTTTCTTTAGGAATGCAAAAGTTTCTTGGGGAATGTGAAAGTTTCTTGAGGAATGCAAAAGTTTCTTAGGGAATGCAAAAGTTTCTTGAGGAATGCAAAAGTTTCTTGGGGAATGCAAAAGTTTCTTAGGGAATGCAAAAGTTATGTGAGGGAATGCAAAAGTTATGTGAGGGAATGCAAAAGTTTCTTAGAGAATGCAAAAGTTTCTTGAGGAATGCAAAAGTTTCTTGGGCAATGAAAGTTTCTTAGAGAATGCAAAAGTTTCTCTGGGAACGCAAAGTTACTTTGTGCAACAAAAGAGTTTTGTAAGCAAATTTAAAGTTTCTGTGGGGAACACAAAAGTTTTGTGAGCAAATGCAAAGTTTGCTAAAGCTGTTGAAAAGCAATGATAGTTTAACCTCTGTCATTCCCGCTTCACGTGTGACACCCTCTCCAGGTTTAAATGCCTGGTATAAATGCCTTTAAGGCATGTAAGGGTCAATATTAGGAGGAGACAGAGAACAATGCAGATTTATCTTTTGAAAAAAATTCATTTCATATATAATGTAATGCATTCATAGTCACTGCATATAAAAGTCATAATAATTTAGATTCTCATTGTTTCCTGAGCTTCGTCGAGGCTAAAAGACTTGAGATGGACAAGACAGGAGACGGCCTCTCAGCGGACTCCGCTGCGAAATCTTTGAGCTTGTTTAGAGAACACAGACGCTCTTTGTCTGCGGAGATTGTCTGCTATAATGAAGCTGAAAGATGATCCGTGTGTTGGTGAGGGTGGACATGTTTTCACTTTCAGCCAGGACATTCACCGTATCACACAAAGCATGCTTTATGGCTCCGTCTGACCATTAATTACAACGCAGGTGGAGACAAAGACAGATGAGGAGCACTGCACGGGGTTATTCTGCGGGTTGGTTCAGGTTAAGTTTTGGTGTGCTGGCTGGTGATTGATTGTTAATTAGACAGTGAGGATTGTGAGGTGGACAGCTTTAGAGACAGACCATCTTCATGTCAAACACAAGTAACAACATGATGATGTACATATTTGGCTTATGTCATGTTGACAAAATTTTTGCCCCAATGGGGGCACCTATATGGGGTAAGTTGTCACAATGGAACCTTCTGTTAAACATCATAGGCATTTCAGTTAAATTATGACATTTTAAAACAATTACAAAGCACAAACAATTCATGATTCAGTAAATATGTAAAAGGTGCTGTAACAGACAATAAATATTGGTTTTGCCAAACATATTGAAATTAATATAAAATGTTTACCTATATTAAATGTAGAACATGTGACAACTTGCCCCAGTAAAAATGTGTGTGGTTTTAATGGTAATGGTAGAGATTATAGGATGTGAAAGTTCACTTTCTGTGCACCATATGCCAGAATGTACAATTCAAAGGCAGCGAGGGGTCAGTGTGTACAGTGAGGTCAGACTGAATTGAGATTGATTGGTAGTTTGTAAAGTAATGGTGTTTGATGCCGGCTCAGGTCTGAGATTTCCCTCCGCCAGATGTTTGTAATCGGCTGGTTTGAGTGTGAGCTGTTGAATATGTCTGCACACACCGGGCGCTTTCACACCTGACATCAATTTATAGTCCTGCATGATGCTGAGAAATCGCTGAAAAGGTAAAAGAATGGGTAATTATACAAACCGACATGGGAATGATGAAACAGCTCTAATGTGTTTCAGACATAATGATATGAAAGTCTTATTTTAAAAACTGGCTGCAGTCGATCAGTGTTGTTCGCTGAGAATTCAGTGGAAATATTTTTGAGTTTGCCGGTCGCTCCTTTTCATTCAATGTGTGTGAGTGAGTGATTTGCTCAGTGAGTGTGAAGGGGGTGTGGATCTCCTCTCTCTCTCTCTGCTGAGGTGAGTGTGTGTGTGTGTGTGTTTCAGTCTGCTTCGCTCTGACTGCTGTTCGTCCATGGCTGTTCTCTCCGCTGAAGTCCTCCGCTGGCATGTGAGTCTCTTCTTCACTGTCTCTTGTGCTCTGTATCGCTCACATCTCTGCTTGTCTCTGCCTGTGTGAAACACCCGTGGCACGATCTGTAAAGTAGCTTTTAATTTGGCGATTAATAAATGGAAATGAGTCATTCAGGCCTTTGAATCTCTTTCTGAGTGTGAATTGGATCTGAGGTTGTCAGCATAGATGTCCTCCAGCGAAACGGCTCAGAGAACTTCCTGCCCGTGACAGAAAGAAGATATAATGTGCCACAAGACATGAAGATGAGGAATGGATCACTTACAGTCATAAATTTCTGTCTGAATGAGCTGTATTACCCAATTTACATTTTTTTACATTATGGTGATAAAAAAATAGTTGGTGAAGGATGATTAAATGTAAAAAAAAAAAAAAAAAAAAAACTTAAGTTTTTAAAGTAAGTTAAAATTGTTTTTGTCACACAAAAGGAAGCTTTAAGGCTTTGACCCAGAGTATTTGCTTTGTGATATTTTCACAAGAATTCCAGCGTGTCTCATCTAGTCGGTCAGTCTCTGTTCCGCTGTGGTTCTGTACTGTGTGATTATGGCGTCACGCTGATTGGAGACCTTATCTTAGATTTGGACACGTTTACTTTGGAAAGAAAGCCAAAGGAGTTTTTTTTTTCTCTCTCCATGCAGATTAATGCAATATAACAAGGAAAATGTAATACTATTTTGTTATTTCAAATGTCTTTTTTAAAAAAAAATTTTAAATAAATGAATACTTTTTTCAGTAAAGATGCATTAAACTGATCAAAAGTGACAGTAAAGACATTCTATTTCAAATAAATGCTGATCAAAGAATCCTAAAAAATAAAATGTATCACAGTTTCCACAAACATATGAACTGTTTTCAACATTGATGATAATCATAAATGTTTCTTGAGCATCAAATATCATATTAGAATGATTTCTGAAGGATCATGTGACACTGAAGACTGGAGTAATGATGCTGAAAATTCAGCTTTGATCACAGGAATAAATTACACTTCACTGTATATTCACATAGAAAACAGCTGATTTACATTGGAATAATATTTCAGAATTTTTACTGTATTTTTGATCAAATAAATGCACCTCTGAAAACATTAAAACAAAATCTTACCACATATATACATCAAATTTTAGTTGCGTCCCAAATGATGCACTGTACACTATGCACTTATGCACTATGTACTCATCCATGTAGTGCATGAATTGTATAAGGTTATTTTGTCATTTAACAATGGAGTCCCTCTCTGCTACGTAATTAAAGCTGCGACAGTTGAGTGCATGAAGTGTCCATCATTGCACACTTGTTTTTTCCGTTCATTTAGTGCATCATCCGGGTATTTAAAGTGCACTTTTTCTTTTTGGTGTTTTCTGTGTGAACGCACTACTCGCACTATTTGTACTTAAAAACGTCATAGAATAGTGCATAAGTACGCAAATTGGGACGCACCTATTAATTTTAGTATACTATACCAAGTATGTAGCATGATTGTACTTGAATTCTGTGAATGTCCTTCTCTCGTCCCGCAGGTCCGCATTGAGGAGCTGGAGGAAGAACTGGAGGCAGAGAGAGGCTTACGGGCCAAGGTACGACACAGACAACGCAACTCTCGACGCACAGCATCTCCTAAACACACAAAGGATTGCCAGATAAGAGAGACACATAAATCACATGAAATCCCACCCATGAGCTTATCTGGGAGTTTGATTGATGAGGATGTTTGTGCTGCTTTACATTGCATCTGAAAGTACCTGCAAACAATTACATCAACCTTCAGCTACTCTGCTATAAATCAGAAATGTTCAGTCTCGGGGTCGAGCAGTGACCCGCGAAAGACCTCTAACTTATCTTCATATTTTAGTAGCATGACTGTACTTTTCAAAGTAATGCAGCTTTTCTAGTTACTTAGTATCAGTGTAGCTTAAAAACGCTGTGAGTCGAGCCAATAATCAAACATCTGTTGCTTTGGAAAGTCCTATTCATACTATTCAGCCTTATTTATAGCAAAATATTTAGTTGAATGCAGCTGTTAATTGTCATGTTCTCAACTCAAATTAGAGTTGAATGCTTTAATGGATTTTGTGCCATAAAGCTATGGTTCTGTTTGAGTTGTAAATCATATAAATAGATTGTTATATATTTATAACCGTATTGTGACCTTCAGTAGCTCCAGTGTATTGAACTATTCATGTCACCAATATGTATTTCTAACAACCATAAAACCATGTGTGAATGCATATTGCTGATTATTACCGTTCATTCCCCTGCGTTAATGGTGTTTGTTGTCAGTTTCATTTTGTGGTCCTGTATGTCAATTAGTATACAGCTGACAAATATGAATAATCTACATTTTGAACAGCTTTCCTACATTACAGTTACTCAATATAGACATTAATGCACATTGTGTATAAAGTATATATTAGACACTAGTCCATGATTTAGCTCAACAGTCTGCATGCACAATAAATGAAATTAATGTATTTTTCTTGACAGCAAGGTTTTGCATGTTTTAATAATGTAATTTACTGTATACTAGTCATAATAAGCATATTTCCAGTACGTGCCTCAGGCTTGCATTCACATATCGGCAAATCACTCGGAAAACTTCAACAATTAGACCCGGATCGGTTAGTTTACAGTATGCCATTTAACAGGTTGTATTAGTAACATCATTGAGTAAAATATCTACTTATTGAAATATTTTGACAAATAATTAAAAAATAGCACAGAAATAGCACAATAATATTCATTATGACGTCATGCACACAGAAAAAAAACCTTTTTAAGACGTCATGTATTATAAGTGACATCAAGTAAAATAAGTACTTCTAAATCAAATCTCAAGATTTTAAAGTGAAATAACAGAAACAAAGATCTGTTGGTTTATGAATATTTTATTTGCTTACTAATGTCACAACACATAGCAGGTCTTCGGCAGCGGTTCATTTGATTCTTTAAGTTGGATATGCTTCAGCTGTAGATCTTGCACCAATAATACAGAGCTAAAGTTTGATTCAGTTCAATTCTGTGAATCGCTGTGAATCTGTGATTCATTGAAGAATCAAACATCTATAGCGAGTCATTTGAGTGTGATGTGAATCGTGACGCTGTATTTCAGGCCTGACCTCAGCGTGATGGAAGGCAGCTTTGGGTCGATCTGACGGGTATCAGCGATCAGCTCATGTCAGGGTGTCTGGCATTGGTTTGTGTTGTGTTTGCTCTGAGGGCAGAGAGCACAAGAGCAGGCACCTCCGCTTCAGGCCAAATCAGCTGCAGCTGGAACAACACACAAGCCTTATCACAGCCCTGCTCCTGTCAGTCAAACTGTCTGCTTTCAGCAGGACGTCACCTTATGAGTGCATTCGGCCTGCTAAACACACTGAACTACTCAGTCTCCATGTAGCACAATCTTTTGTTTTTGCTTGATTGCGTAGTTGCTGCATTGACTTGGCATTTTTCTGTTTGACTATCAACTGTCTAGCAACACCCTAGCAACCACTCAGATCACCCTAGCAACTGACTAGCAACACCCAAGCAATCAGCCAGAATTCCCTAACTACCACCATAACACCCAAGAAACTGCCTAGCAACCACCCAGAACACCCTAGCAACTGCCTTGCAACACCCTAGCAACCACCCTATAAACCAGTCAGAATACCCTAGCAACACCATAGCAACTGTCTGGCAACACCCTAGCAACCACCCAGAACACATTAGCAACTGCCTTGCAGCCTCTCAGAACACCCTACCAACTGCCTAGCCATAGCAACTATCTGGCAACACCTTAGCAACTGCCCAGAACTCCCTAGCAACTGCCTAGCAACCACCCAGGACACCCTAGAAAATGCCTAACTGTCTAAAGTAACTGTCTAGCAAAACCCTAGCAATCGCTCAGAACTCTGTAACTACCACCCATAACACCCTAGAAACTGCCTAGCATCCTCCCAGAATGTCTCAGGTTACCATGGTTCCCTGAGAAGGGGAACAAGATGCTGTGTCCCCTAGTGTCTGAAGAATGAGTCTAAACACGACAATGAACTTGACATTGGCAGGCGGCAGTCTATGACATCACCACTGGTGTAATCATGAGTATAAAAGGGCACCTGTGAAATACAGGCCTAGCAACACTCCAGACTAAGGTCAGTAACCAAGGAGGCTCTCAGAGAGCCTGACAACTTGGCATACTACCCTTCCACCTAGCTGAGCTCTGGGAGCGGAGGCCTCAGTATGATGACTCAGAAACGAGAGGAGACCTGACTACGCTCAGGACATCTTGTAAGGAGGCTCACAGAGAGCCTATAACACACAATTGCTATCTTAGAGGTGCTCTGGGGAGCGGAGACCTCAATAAAGATAACTCTCTGAGCGAGAGGAGGCCTAACAACACTCACAGTAGCCAAGGAGGCTCACAGAGAGCCTAACAACATAGCATACTGCTTGGCCGAGCTCTTAGAGTGGAGGTCTCAACATAACGATTCTCAAATTCAAGAGGAGACCTAACCACGTCCCACCCTCAGGACATCTTGAATGGAGGCTCACAGAGAGCCTATAACTCGCAAGTGCTGCCCTAGCAGAGCTCAGAGCTCAACCATGTCCTAAACCTGCTAAAGAAGCTACATAACAGGGCTAGCATCCTGACACAATAATGGGTGGAGGCCCCTAATGGAACAACTCTCTAAGCGAGAGGAGGCCTAACAATGCTCCAGCTCAAATGCATTGACCAAGGAGGCTCACAGAGAGCCTAACAACTTAGCCCTAGACTGAGCTCGGAGGATGGAGGCCTCATAATAATGACTCTCAGGAGAGAGGAGGCCTAGCTACATCCATGTTACAACAGATGGAGCTCAAGGGAGTGAACAAAAATGGTCAAAAACACTCAACCAGTTACACCAAGGAGGCTCAGAAAAGGAATTACTGTGCAGTTCTGTTCTGAGAATGGAGGCCTCAATGTGCTGACTCTCTAAAGCGAAAGGAGGCCTAACTACGTTCTATACTCAGGGCTCTCCGAGGAGGCCCAGAGAGAGCTTACCACTCGGAACCGCATCAAGGGGGCGGGGAAAAACACCACTCATAGAGAGAGGGCATAAAATGTAGGCAGTAAGGAGGCGCACCTTTGAGAGCCTACTACTTAGTAAACTGTCCGATGTAGACAATGCATTCACAACCAGCCTCTAATGCCGAACCATCAGTAAGGCAGATGATGGAATTAAACATGCTGCCAAAAACATTATAAGTCCAGTTTCAGGGCCAGATGTAAAAGGGCGTCAAAAGCTCAACCTGACCTGAGTCAAGGAATGAGGGGGAGGGGAGGAGGCAGAAGTTATTTATCCTCTGGGACCCTAGAGCACTCAGAGCGATTACCCTGGATCACTTCCCTAAGATCTTTTCTTCTCCCTCTGTTTTCACGCCTCCTCTACCCCTCTCTACCCCTCAAAGGAGGGGAGCGCGAGAGGCGGTACTCACCTTCTGGTCCCGCCTCCAGTCCTCAGACTGGGACAGGCCAGCCCCAGGGTTTTCTCCTCCTTCCTGATGTCGGCTAGGATTACCCAGAGATGTCTCTCCATAGCTGTCATGGTCGCCATGGATCGACTGATCGCAGCTGCAGTTTGTTTTGTAGCATGGAGAGACAAATCTGTGGTACGGCGGAGCTCCTCCACCACCTCAGGGGGGATCCCCTGGCCCTGGTCCAGGTCCTTCAGCAAGTCAGCCTGGTAGGCTTGCAGCACTGATCCGCTGCCGCATATGCTCTGCCATTCAGCCGTGATGTGACACGCAGTTACACGGCAGAGATGGCGTCTTCGATGTGGATGCCTCACCGACTGTGAGATATCTAGCCAGCCTCTTCAATCACATCAGCATAGTTTGCCTGCATACGATCGATATGAGCAGAATATGGTTTCCCCAAGATTTCTGCACCTCAGTGTGAAAATCTGGGAGAAAGGGAAGACTCATATGAGCTGGGCAGATATGTCCTCACAGGAAGCGCTCATCGAGGCAGCTACGAGGGAGCTCGAGCTTCTCGTGCTTCCACGGCAGATCTAATCTTTCCGTGGTACAAGACATACCATCTAGCAGCTCGTCATATGTGGGGCAGGTAGGCTGAGAGTGGTTAGAGACATCCTCGATCTTGGCTTGAGGCGAGGAGTGCGTTCGCTGCCAGATGATGATGTGCCGGATGAGCATCCTCCTCGCCTCAAGCCAAGATCGAGGTCAGCGCCGATGAATAAGACAAAATATTCATACCTTTTTTGAATTTGTTGGCGAGCTTCACCTGCGAACCCCACAAATACAGTCTCCTACACGTCTCAGCTGCAGAGTGAACCTGAACCGTGAGGTGCAGATGGCTTACAACAGATGTTCATGCTCCTCACCCAGGCACATAATGCACATATGTGTCGTCAGGTGTCAGAAAAAGCTGACAAGGAGGAACACACTTTCTAAAACTCAGTGTGCTTGTGCTAGCCATAGTTTCCTATTTAGACAAACAGTCTCCTGAAGACAAGAAATGGTATAACGTATTTCACAGGTGCCCTTTTATACTCATGGTCGCACCAGTAGTGATGTCATAGGCTGCCGCCTGCTAATGTCAAATTCATTGTCGTATTTAGACTCATACTTCAGACACCAGTCATTCCCCATAGCGCCCTCTAGGAGACGCAGAGTTCCCATTCGGAAGGGAACACCCTAGAGCAGCTGCATTGCATTGACGCTCAATTGCTCACAGTCGAACTTTGCACTTTTGCTAGCACTCATGTGACAAGACAAAAGCTGCATCCGAAATTGCATACAGTCTAACGGGCACTACATACACTTTGAACCTTACTTTGCTTTATTTGCAGCACATTTCACATCCACATGCTTTCCTATCATCACATCTTGCGCATCATCTTGAGTTTCCCCACTTGTAAATGTAACTTAATTGTTCATGTGCTGTGATCTCGTAAATATGATATTTCCACTCTGTGAAGATCGAGTTTATTTCAATCTCTCTTCATGTAAGTTATTAATTTCAGACTCTAGGGTGGTGATGCCTGTACACGTGCTAGAATAAAACCCTTGTACTTAATGTCTTTGTTACGATGGCTTCCAGGTACTTGTGTTGAGAGCTACCGGAGATAGGTACCTGTTGAAAGGTGACATTATTCAGCACTGTGATCTCGTTTCGCTGTAAGGCCTCGTAAAGCCTGTGCAGGAATATGGGCTGACGGAGTGACACGGCCTGAAGATGTCTTCATGTTGGGTGGCGTTTCTAATGAGAGTCAAGCACCGACATGTGTGTGTTTATCATGCGTCCCTGCACCGCCTCCATAGACCTCCAGAGGATCCCATCACACAGACGCCGCATTGTTCCTTCACAGATAGCATCAGCACAGACTCACGGCATTATATTCCAGAGGTTTTCCATGGAGGAATTCAAGCCCCGCTACCACAAGAGCACACGGGCGTCCCGACACTTACATACGTCGCATTATTTATGCAGATGGGAACAGTAAACAGCAGCTACTGTAATTCCTCACAGTTTTACCTTTTAACCAGATCATGTCCCTTTTAGCGCATCGGTCACTTTTGTGCAGTTATATTTATTCTCATTCTCATCATTTGTGTTTATATCACAAGCAGCTGCAAGTAAGAAACACGCTTCTGCGTTCGAGATATTCTTTCATGTGTTGTCGTACAAACAAACGTCTTGTTTATTCATTTTAATAAGCATCTGCTCAACAGCAGTGAAATCAGTGAGGATTTTTATTGCTGTTCTAGATTTGAAAACAAACATTGCCTTCATGTGTGTTTAGTTAAAATCTTATGATGGTTTATAACTTTGCCTTCAGGCTCTTGGAGCCCATTAAAAATCAAATGTTTTTGATGTTTACCTTCTGTAATATAATGTTATGTTTTAATACCAGACACTAGAAGAACGTGTGTAAATGCATCTGACTAGACGATGTTATGGTTGTTTCTAATCATTTCCCCACATCTGTCACCAGCCCTGCTTTACCACACACACACACACACACACACACACACACACACACACACACACACACACACACACACACACACACACACACACACTCATGCCCTGACCTGCATATGATCATCTCTGTGTTTGAGGTAAAACTATAGATGTGCATGTGGATTTAGTATCTGTACCTGTATTTATGACATATGCATTCTGATTGGTCAGATATTTTTGTATAATGTCTATGTTTGGGACAAGCTTCGGTCATGTGATCTTATTTGTGTTTCTCTTTCCACAGGTGGAGAAGCAGCGAGCGGATCTAAACCGTGAACTGGACGATCTGACGGACCGACTGGAGGAAGCAGGAGGAGCCACGGCCTCTCAGGTGCAAAACTCTCTTTATTACTGAGAATACATGTGATCCGTTCAGGGATTCTCACTGGCTGCATAAAATGAATATTTCAAAAATATTAAATGTGAATCAAATTGCATAGTTTTGTAATCGCATACTTCAAATACACACTACCGTTAAAAAGTTTGGGGTCGATAAGAACTGTTTCTTAAAGAAGTCTCTTCTGCTCACCAAAGCTGTGTTTATTTGATCAAAAATACAGTAAAAACAGTGAAATATAAATTATGCAGTAAAATAAATTATTCATATTTACAAGAAACTAACCGTTAATCTAAAGCAAGTACATGTTGTTAATTAATTTTAAGGCCCTGATATACTTCGTGCAGAACTGAAGGGGGGGAGGGAGGGGAACTCAATTTGTCACTACACTGGCTTGTAAACCCCTTTGAAGTACCATAGGTCCGTATCGATGATGTAATAGGTGGGTGTGGCTCTGAAGCTCCGCCTTCTTTGAGGTGTAAATCTTCTCATTTCCTCTATTCAGTCCATCGAGGTCAGACGTGAGTAAAATCATGAACACTCTGGAGAGCTGCTTTATAGAAGAAATGGATGTTTAATTCTCATTTAAAAGCAACACTGAGACTCTTTTTCATGTTTAACACTGTAAAGCTGTTTGGTTCAAAGCACTCTATTGTATAAAGTGCTGTATGAATAAACGTGACGTGACTTTACTTGACTGGAGGGCCAAAAACATCCACGTCTCTATGATCAGATGCTGGTTTCTCTTTGCTGTCACTTTTGTGACTTGATTGTGTGTGTGTGTGTGTGTGTGTGTGTGTGTGTGTGTATGTGTGTGCGCAGATGGAGATGAATAAGAAGCGTGAGCTGGAGCTGCAGCGGCTGCGGCGGGAGCTGGATGAGTCGGCGGTGCAGGCGGAAGCGATGGCGGCGGCGCTGCGGAAGCGGCACAGCGACGCTCTGTCCGAGTTGGGAGAGCAGTGTGAGAGTCTGCAGAGAACCAGAGCCAAACTGGAGAAAGAGAAACAGAGTCTGCGGCTGGAGGTGGACGACCTGGCGGCTTCACTCGACACGCTGCAGAAAGCCAAGGTCAGTCGTGCTGATCCTGCCCGAGACACTCCAGATGCACAGAAAATCACATGACTTTCCTGGGAACTACTGGTCAAGTTTGGAACCTTTAAGACCAGTAAACCACCTTAAACTAGTTTGAGCAGTTCTGTTTCAGCAAGGACTATTTTAAATGCTTTTTGCTTATTTTGCTCTGTGCAAAAGAAATGAATGGATCTTGTTTGATCTCATCTCAGGCCTTTCATCAGCTCATGTTAGGCACAGATGAACTGCTGACTCAAAGCTAATGTCATGCTGTATGATCATGTGTCACTTCAGGCATCGACTGACACACAGCTGAGGAAACTGGAGGAGCTGCTGTGCGACGCCAACGCCAGGAACGAAGAGCTGCAGAAGACCGTCAGTGAGGTCACTGCCACCAAGAACAGACTCACAGGTGACGCTCTTCTCACATTAATGCCTGAATTACACCAGCGTTCAAAAGTGTGGAGGCAGGGAGAATTTCATTAACTGTTCTTAAATGTGGTTTAAAAGTGTTCAACTCGCCTTTGCAGCTGAAAACAATGAGCTTGTGAGGCAGATGGAGGAGGTGGAGAACAAGGGCAGCCACCTGAGCCGAACCAAAACCCTGCTGATGTCCCAACATGAGGACCTCAAGAAACAGTTTGATGAAGAGGTCAAGGTGTGTGTGCTTGATCCATCTATCCCTGACGAGGATTCAGCGGGTCCGTGAGTGACGTGTTGGTGTGATTGTGTGTTCAGGCTAAAGCGGCGTTGAGCAGCAGTCTGTCTGCGGTGCGGCAGGAGTGTGACGTGCTGAAGGAGCAGCTGGAGGAGGAGCAGGAGAGCAAGCAGGAGCTGCAGCGGCTCGTCTCCAAACTCAACAGTGAGGTGACGCACTGGAGGAGCCGCCACGAGGCCGACGCCATCCAGCACTGCGACGAGCTGGAGGAAGCCAAGTATGCATCAGGGGTGGAAACGCTCCGACACACGCAATGACGCAATTCTGATTATTTTTACTAAATCTTACTTAGAAGTGTTGATCCAGATCAAAACCAAGACTGGATTATGTGTTCTAATCCCATTTCAGAATCCTTTTTTCTTTTGAACAACCCATTTTTAAGATTTGATCCAAATGGGCGCAGCAGCGTCCTCCTGTAGATGATGAAGAGCACGACGCTCACATTACGTCCGTCAGACATCAGTGTAACGAGTGTGTGTTTCAGGAAGAAGCTGTCGGCGCGGCT